>NC_000069.6:150090972-150240972 GCF_000001635.26 Mus musculus | reverse complement strand
AAGTATTATGAGTCAGAGGATTTTCTTGTTTATTAAATTCCTAACTCTATAAACCTATTCCATAAACAAATGTATTCTATGAACACTTATAGGTCACTTTAAAACTTCATATTAACTCTGTGTGTGAGTGTGTGTGTTTGTGTGTGTGTGTGTGTGTGTGTGTGTGTGTGTGTGTGTGTGTGTGTGTGTGTGTGTGAGCTTTGAATGTGGTACTCATGTGGATGAGGATGTGAGGGCTCATGACTGTAGGATCATAGTCTCGGGGATGCTGAGGGTCCTGCTCTATCTGTCCATACTTCATTCCCTTTGCACCCTCTGGCTTCTCTCCCAGATGACACATCACAGCTGGCACAGGCAGTCATGCTTGGCTTTATTGTATGTGGTAGTGCATCTCCTCCTTCTTGCTCACCCTCTTGCCCCTTCTTGTTCTTACACAACGCATTGTTTGTCGTTTTCACAAATATTTTTCACAAAAACATATTACACAAATACCAAAATTGTAAAGAACCAAGAAAATTTATGTCAACTTTTTCTTTTCACATTTTTTCTGTTATGCCTCAGTCTGTGTTAATCTTTGCTTGTCTTCTGGAGTCAGTCCTCACTTTGCATTCTGACCTGCATGATGCTTGTGTAAGTTATCCTCAATTGATTAGAAGGTAGCTCATCTCAATATTAATACATAAAATAAAATTTACTGGAGTATAGGATTATTTTTACTTTTGGTTCCTCCAGAAGAAGGTAAGAGAACATTGCTGAAGGCAACATGTACTGCAGACACAGGATGTGGAGAAATCGATCAGATCTGACCTGGAAACCTCTTCACTGAAGGCTTACACTCAAGATTTCAGCAGGAGCCATTCAAGTAACCAAGGAAGAGGAGCAGTCAATGATCTTATACAGCTATAATGCCTACAAAACACAACAAAAGGCCACATGGCAGGACACCCCTAAAGTGGCATTTATAGCCTGCGTGTAGCTGGCAGTCACCTATCAGGACTTCGGGTCTGCTCAGTAGGAGGAAATTCACGCCTGGCACTGTACATGTAATCAAGCATCCATGACTAGCAAGGCTATGGAAAGTTATTAGAGAGGAAGTCACTGATACTTTCCTAAACCAGTATAATCACTAACTACATCTAAACATTTAGCCTTCTACCCACAAATAAGTGTACCTCTCACTTCTCATTGAAGTAGCTACCTTGGCATCAGATTGAGCATTTTATAGAAAGCTTCCACTTTCTGAAAATGCAGAGACCTACTGATAATAGAGAATTCACCTGCAATTAATGCAGGTAGAACAAAATCCCTACATTTAAGGCTCAGAAATCGTCAGTCAGAGGCAAGAACGATATCTGTATCTCTCTCTTCTCTCTCTCTCTCTCTCTCTCTCTCTCTCTATATATATATATATATATATATATATATATATTTCTCATAGTAGTTAGAATGTAAGTGTGAGAAAAAATGATATATTATGTGGATTCTCTAAGAATTAGTAAAAGAAGCCGGGTGTGATGGCGCATGCCTTAAATCCCAGCACTTGAGAGGCAGAGGCAGGCAGATTTCTGAGTTTGAGGCCAGCCTGGTCTACAGAGTGAGTTCCAGGACAGCCATGGCTACACAGAGAAACCCTGTCTCAAAACAAGCAAGCAAGCAAACAAACAAACAAACAAAAATAGTAAAAGATTATATGAATTGCAAATATAAAAATTGACACCTGATTTTGAAAAGCCTAAATCAACAGCCAGAAATCAAAATCAATGGTGCTGAGGACACTTAATCTACCCCACTCTAATGCCAATCACATAGTTTTGATCCTCATCTCTCTGAATTTCACTGGGAACTATTTGTACACAAAATTCGCTCACTCCCATCTATGTGCCTTGCATTCACATCGGGAGAAATCTAGTGCTGCTGAGAGGCGATGTTTCTATCTTAATAAAATATTCTACTTGTTTTAATTGTGATCCTAACTCAGCAGTATCTAAGTATTGTTCCTGGGGAAGGTCACCCGGGATGGAGTTTGCTTCCCAGGGTCTGAGATACTTGTAGAAGTATGTTATGTGAGACTATACACTGAAGTGTTACAGAAGAAGGAAAAGTGAACCTTGAGAACTGATGTTCTCAGAAACAAAGAATCATAACAGGACACAAATAATATATGTAGCCACACAGAAATTTACAGAATTTCTTAGCACAGTTCTCAGTAGATGCAGCATTCTGCAAAACTTGCTAGAAACTTCCCTACTAGACTGTGTGCCTTTGCTTTCCTCTTTCTTGCTTCCTTCCCCATTTCCTATTTTATTTATTTATAATTTGAATTTATAACTAAAATTATAAAGATTAATTTATAATTTCATTTCCTCCACTTAAAGTATCTTTTGATCATCTGAATCACCATATAGAACAGCATACAGTATGTAACAATAATAGTTCAAATTAAAGAAGTAATCAATTTGAGAAAGAGGGAGAGGACTCATGGGAGGAGTTTGAGGAGTAGAGGCAGAGTTAAACAGGGTGGGAGAACAGTACTCATGTACAGAATTATTAATAAGACAAACATTTAAAACAACTTCTATGCTTTTAGAGGTAGATTGATTTTAATTGTTTTATTTATTTACATTCCAAATATTGCCCCCCTTCCTGGTACCCTCTCCAAAATTTCTTCACAATCTCCCTCCTTTCCTTTGATTTTGGGAGTGTGGAAAAAATATCACAAGCACTCTTATCAATCTACTCTTGTCAATGAACCATGCAACCCACTATTAGAAGATTTTGATCTTTAAAAGAACATTACTTACTTGAAGTTGATAAAATTTAGTTAATTCTGATTGGCTTGCAATGGCCTGATGTTATCACACACACACAAAATCAATACAAATGAGAATGTCAACTGTGTCTGAATATGATGCACTTGAGAGTCTCATTCATAAAACATGCTCTGAGTGACTAGAACACACACACAAGGTGACAACACAGGGTGACAGGCCATGGAGGGTGGGTCCTACCAGATGCTCATAGGTATACAACATGACTTTAATTGCCTTTACTCTCTGCTCTATCAAGTATAATTTGACTCAAAACAAGAACTTCACTCTGGGACATGGTTCACTGGGTAAAAGTTCTTGAAATGCCACTGTGATTACCTGAAGGAAGAGACTCCAAACCCACATAGAAAATCTGGATGCAGAGTCTGAACATCAGTAACCCCATTCCTTCTACGTGGAAATGAGATGCAGTGACGGGACTATTTCCAGAAGCTCACAGGCCAGGGAAACACCCTGGAATACACACCAAGAGAACCTATATGGAACAATGTGGAGGACACCTGAGACTTTCCTGTGACCTTCACATGACACATTATGACTTTAGCACATACATTCACACAAACGAGAACATACATGCACTCATATACACATAGTATACACAGAGACACACACAAGTCCTTCTAATATATACATTTGAATGAATGAATGAATGGATGAATTATAAAGTTAGCTTTAGATGCTTATGCATTTCTTGGATATGGCCTTTACCGAAAACTACACTGGATGGAGCTGTCCAAAACCTGAATCCATTCTGCTGGCCAAATCCCCATAACATGTATTTAATGAGATTTTATTTGAAGCAAAATCTTCTCACATAAAAACTTCAATAAATCTCAAGTGTGTTACCGATATTCTGCTTTTCCTAATAGGTTTAATATGTGAGCTAAATTATGAATTGAAACAGCAGGCTTAAAATTGGATATGAATTCCTCCGTGTTTGCTGTCCATCACACTTCGTGTGCTTGATTCCAAAGACGCGCAGCTGGAATTATGCCAAGGTGAGCCCCAGATGTTCAAGAATGCTCACTTTTCTTTCCAAAATTAAAAGAGAAACCCCCCATCCTGGCAACTAAAACTTTAACAGTTGGCATGAAGCCTCTTGGAGAGCATTGAGTAAAACAGAAATGCTCATGCAACACTGAGATTCTGTTCCATTATGCAGCCCCAATTCTCAGTTGAAGCTTTACAAACATTAACTAACGCTCACACACATCCCTGGGAGGCAGTTCATCATCAATGGCTTTGTCTTCTCCTGTGGAAACCAAGGCACAGGGAATAGAAATTGATTAGTAAAGTTCATGTAAGAAGAACCAGTTCCAAAAACAATCAATGCTTTTTATTTTTTAAAGTTGCAAATTCAGGACACAATCATTAAAGTCTTTGACAAATCTGAAATAAACTATTACAACAGCCAAGTCACTTAACATTATACCATTAGTAGTATTCCTTTTAAAACTCATAATTTAATATATTCAACTATTATCCTGAGGGTGCATTGCTTGTGTATGGGTGTGCATTTACATATGTGTGCACGCATGCAGCATGTGTCCACACAAATACAATTCTTCTTTCTTTGTAGAAAATATTTTCTGTAATCTGGAAATTTCAATTTTGTTGTGCAATCTTAGGAATTGCTGACATTTTAATAAATAAAAGACTCATATTTCTTTCTTTCTTACATATTCATGGCAGGCTTTCCAGGCCACTGCCCAATTTTCTCATTAGATAAATTAACATTAAGGCATACTTGTGGCAAATTAATAATAATCTACATATCTTTCTTAGTAACATTCTCAATTTTTGCTGGCTATTTAGGCAATTTAAATAATTCTTCCATGAGAACTTTCGAATATGAATCTGGCTTGATCTCCATTTCCTTTCACAGAAAAGATTCGTATCTTTGACCCAGAGCAGGAACCTTGCCAACATTCTTGGTTTCCTTTTAAATTCTCTTCTAAAATACTGTGTCAATTTACCCTCCTCTCTCTACATAATAAAGTCTAAATTTTTCAAAACATGGTAGGAATACTTTTGAAATGAATATTTCAGAATCTTAAAAGTTAGCACTAATAAAAAATTTATGAAATGGCATTTTAACAGGTACCTGACTGTTTATTTCACCTTTATAAATCCAGTAACCTGGGACTAGAGGGAAGGCTAATAATTATAAACTGGCATCACTAAAGGATGCTTTGCCAAATTTGGTTCTACAACTGCAAACAACTTGGCCACAGATATGCAGTTCACTCAGTAACTTTTTAATTACACAATAATGTTCTGTAAACCCATAATCTTTTCAATGTCTAATAAGTTATTCTTTTTATTTTTTTTAATTGAATGAATTAATTTCTGGGTCTTTAACCCAAGGGGAGAGACATAATGGAGATGTGTGACTGTATCTAGGGTGTTGGTAATTCTTCAGAAAAGCTCATATTAAATTTACTCAACACACTACATAAAGTAATAATGTATTATGCAAAAGTGGGTAAAGGCGTGGTTTCTAGGCTTGTTATAGGTCATGGCTTAGTTACAAAGTTAGAGATGTAGAATTAACGGATTTTTACTCTCTCTGTTTTATCCTTTGCTCTCTTCTTTAAAAAGTTAGTACATTCCATGCAGTATATTTAATTTTGTAGAGATTGAAATTATTCCTAAAAATGAATTTTTTAATATATTCTAGGCTTTTGAATTATCAATGTAGCTTTCAGTCTAGTTTATGGAACACATATTGTATTCATATGTAGTTTAAACCTTCCAATATTAACTGATATACATAATCCAAAATGAATAATTCATCTGCTCAACAAAATATTATAGATACTTAATAATGCCATAAAATAATAATTTCTATGCCTATAAATACTGTTTAAGCTATGGTTCATGTTTTCAAAATTTTTTTGTGAGTAACACTTTATAATTTAGAAGTAGAAATAGGAAGAGCCATTTATTTAATGTATATATTAAATATTATATTGAAAACAACGGATTTCTATAACAGCAGAAGGATCAGAAAAGTTTCTAAAACTTCTCCAACTTGTTGCATAATTTTATAACTTATTTTTGTGCAAAAGAGCTTCAAAATTAAGTTAATATAGGTAATTAGCTGTAGATGAATTTTAATCCAGTTTCATGGTTGCTCTGACAAGAAACCACACCCAAAGTCTTTCCTGGTCTGTGTGAACTGGCTGGAATGCCATGCACCTTTACTCCCTCTGGCTAGAATGTAAAGATGCCTTTAGTAGACACCTTTAATCCAAAACAATGACCTCTAAGTGTTGGACAATTCAATGGATGCAAGTCAGTTGAGTCAGTTCTGTGCAGTCTAGAGCAGGTTATAGATGAGTTCCATTCAATCAGTATAGTGTAGTTGAGTTTATTTGTGAGTTCCTGCAGTTTAGTGTAGGTCAGATGAGGCAGTTTTACTGGGATCACTTCACAGAGACAGGTTGCAAGCAAAGACCAAATGAGTGAGGGAATGAGAAGGAGCCGGAAAATCAGAACTAATTGCCAGAGTAAGTTTGAGAGCAAACAGAGCAATTCAGTGAGAAGCCGAGAGAACTCAGATTGAATCAGTTAGCTTGGAGAGGAGTTTGAGAAAGAACAGCTGAGTTGAAACAGCCAGTCAGAATTCAGAAAGAACTAGAAAGTGCAATCTTATTGAGCAGTAAGCCTTTGAGATAATTATTTCTGGCAAATAAAAGATACTTTTACAATTAATAAATTTCACATTGTTAACATGTTTGTTTAATTCATTATTACTCAGAATGAAGAAAATTATAATACTCCTTTATAAGATACAGACTAAGGTCACCAGCATGATTATTTAGCAGCACAAAATGTTTCTAGCTCAATGAGTATTTTATATAATGGTATATCAGCACTAACATAATGTTCCTTGAAATTTGGTAATTTCTTTGTACTCACTTTAGCTTAAGCTATAAAAGAATGAATGTCACATGAGGAATAGTTTGAATTCTCAAGATACTTAGAGGAGTTATTGTAGAAGATATTGGATAATGTACATTTCTAAAAGTCCAATACACCCTTGACCAAGCTACAATAGTGTTGCTTAATGAATTTTGAGACCCCCTTATGCAATTAATATTTTCAAATATTGTGTTCTGTTGTCATTCTCTGTGCTTGTGTTAACTTTGTTAGAATTATTTATTTTCTTTGCATTTAAATAGATTTAACCACTGGAGCTTCCACTCTTCATTAAATGCACAAAGCATCCAATTTTAGGAAATCATATGAGAATAATAATAGCAATTTATTTTATGAAATGTCAATTTCACACTTATCCAGATTGGTTTAACAAACACGTGAGTCTCCAGTTTTATTCCTAAATTTTTGTGTAGAATGCTAAGAAACTCCAAAAGAAAATACCTTTATTCTTCCTTTTATCCCATGAATAAAAATATCTTCTGTGATAGATGTATACACCATCTATCAAAAAAATGATGAGTTCATCTAATACATTTCTGTAGTATATATTAAAAAGTTAGGCAATTTTCCCAGACATTTTAAGCACACATCTTCTATTAAAATGCATGCTAGTTCACTGCTTAAGAGTCAGTGAGTATTATCAGCTTATGGTAGTTCTGATAAGAAGAGCGAAGAAGACAAGACTCGGGTGACATGTTTTTTATAGCAAAGGAAATTAATGACAGCTCTGGGATCAAACTTTGAAACTCTTGGCTCACTTGCCAGTGGTTCACATTTCTGTTTAGAATAAAAAAAAAAAAAAAAAAAAAAGCAGCCAATGATCCTACCATAAAATTTTAACAGGGCCTCTCACTGTGGAACCTCAATTGTCTTTCACTTACATACAAAAAAGACCAATGACAACTGACATGACAATTTCTTATTCTTTTGGGGATTCTGAAAAATAACAATTACTCTGGAGGGCTGATACAAAAACCCTAACTGGACATGTTTCCAGGCATGAAGTAGCTCAAAGAGCTAACTCAAACATCACATGACATATTGCTGTGAAAGCTTCAAGGGAGTTCGGGACTTAGATTGAACTGGGAAAAGATAATCCTCTACCAGTCCATCTGGCTGTAAACATTTTACATGAAATTGTTCTTTGTGTTTTGCCCACGGGGAAGCATGTAATTCAAAAAGATTTCACTTTTAGTAGAAGTATAATTGTACATTTTTTAGAAATGAACACAAAAGTAGCTCTATGCAACTCAAGCGAATGATTTATGACATGAAATAATGACTCTGCTCTCATTCTTACAGCTATAGGTTTTTCTGCTCATCAAATACAGAGTTCACTGAAACTACTGAATTACTGAAACTACATTTGTCGGAAACTCAACTGAACACGATAAAACAGTTCTATCCAATCAGTTAATATTCAAGGTGAGGTTACAGGCATAATTTCAGGCTAATAATTTGACAATATTTTTCTACATTTACACACACACACACACACACACACACACACACACGCAGAGAGAGAGAGAGAGAGAGAGAGAGAGAGAGAGAGAGAGAGAGAGAGAGAGAGAGAGAGAGGTTGGAGAGAGGAGACTTTTTTGAATATATTCATTTTTTACATTTCAAATATTATCCCCTTTCCAGGTCTCCTCTCTGGAAACATCCTATCCACTGCGTCTCCCCCTGCCTCTATGAGGGTGCTCCTCTACTCATCCACCCACTCCTGCCTTCCAGACCTTGCATTCCCTTACACTGGGGCATTGAACCCCTCAGGCCCAATGGCCATTCCTCCCACTGACGTCCAACAAGGTCATCCTCTGCCACATATGCTACCAGAGCCCTGGGTCCCTCCATGTGTACTATGTGGTTTGGTGCTCCAGTCCCCAGGAGCTCCATGGCTCTGACTAGTTGACACTGTTGCTCCCCCATGGGGCTGCAAACTCCCTTAGCTCTTCAGTTCCTTCTCCAACTACTCCATTGGGAACCCCACACTTAGTCCAATGGTTGGCTGTGAACATCTGGAGAGGAGACTTTTAAAGTAAGTTGTAGAAATAGCTCAGTGGATAAAAGGGCTTGCTGCTCTTCAAGACCCATGTTAACTTTCCATGATCCACTTCTAGCAGGCAGCTCATACTTCTTATGACTCCTAATTTAAAGAACCAAATATTCTCTACTGTACTCCACAGGCATTTGCACATATGGATGTATAGTCATATCCTCATGCAAACAAATTGAATAATAAGCATAAGCTTCTATTCCTTTCATTGCTGCTATTTGTAGGATAGGCTTTGTTACTAATAAATATTCAAAGTTATTACTATGTAAACTACATCTTTCATACAAAGGATTGGATTTTGGAGATGAACTCTTGACAAAATTGGGGCATGAAAAGATGGATTAGGCCAGGGATGGAAATAAGGGATTTGGCAATGGTAGTCTTCAGTTATGCCCTTACACACACTGTGGACTTTTAAAGCTTAAACAGCAAGAATAGGAAAGAAAAACACACAGAGAAAAGTGTAAATGACAATATACACTGGGGAATATATTGTCTTGATTTGCTAATTCTATGGAGTAGTTGTCCCGATCTCCACTCTCATCTTTAGCTCATTATGAGCTACATAGAGTAGTGTTATTGTGTCGTGTAGAATTCAGACAGCTTGAGTGGCAGTTACTTAATTTTTGTGTGTAAGAGTACATTGCTTTAAGTGCCCTGCATGTGCTTCCATAACACGCAATGCTCCTGTTTCACATGATGTCCTGGTGTGCATGTATGTAGCTGCGTGATACATTGTCCCCTCAATCACTGAGTTTCTGCCAAGAGAAAAAACATCATCCCGTATACATAAATATGGTGAGTGTAGTTCAGACTCTAGTTCCCCCTTGAATTTCACCTTCTTTCCATATTAGTATTAAAATATTCTTTTTTGCAAGTTTCAAAGAACCTTGCTCAGAGCAACATCTTGATGGTCTATCAGTCTATCCTACCTTAATGGCAACTTCTCTGGAGTGTTTTCTTGGCAGTAAGTGCAAAAGGAATATACAAAAAAGTATTATTTGTCAGGTATCCATTCAGTGCACAGTCTTAGACTAATAAAATATTCATAAAGTTATTTTAGAGATTCAAAAAAACAGGGTCAAATTAGAATGAACGTTTAGAAAGGCTGCATCTCTCCTATAGATGCAGTTTTTCCTAGTAGAAAATAAGAACGTGCACTATACAGTTTATTGTGACGAATGACAAATATTTATTTGTTGCCCAATATGTAGGATTCATATGTCTATTTTATTTCACAACTTTTTTCTACATTAACACTTGTACTGATCTTCTTTCATCTTTATCAGGCAATTAAACAAATGCTTTGTCTTCTGGCAAGGTGAATAAAAATTAAATATTCATTTAAATAATCTCCAAGCTGATGTTCAACAATCCACATATAAAATATTATTAACATGTTAAATTATTAACTCTAAATCATTGGGCCAAACTTTAAGCTTGTAAAAGTCATGGAGAGAACTCACAGAAATCTGAATGTTATTTAGCTTTTTTTGATGTGAGCTGAATTTTTAAAAGGTATGTAAAGTTTATTCACATTTAGAAAATACCTTCACGTGTAGGTAATTATTTCACTACACAAAAATGAAATAACTATCTTTTCATTTAAAACGATAAAAATAAATGTTTTAGTAAAACAATTGTTTATGGTTCAGCTTTTCTTAATAAAAGGCCTCTTACACTTCTTAAATCTTTTAATAGACATTAGATATAATATCCAGGTTTTCAAGATTTGTGTACCTGAGTATTTATTTATAAAGAGTAAACATATATGATGGGAATAATAATATCAAAATAATATCATATATATGTATGAAAAATAATATAATACTTTAAATAATGATTTTATTTTCTTATAAATCATAGGCATGACTGTCAAGGTAATGTTTCAATACTTGTAATTGTCAGGGAATTCAAAGACTCAAAGAAGACTAGAAATGTGTCCACAAAGGATTTATAAATTTCTTTACTCATAGCCAAACTATGCTCTCTGGCAAGCAAGCATGATCTTTTCTACAATGTCTAACACAAATTCTGGCACTCACATAAACGATAACATTTGAAAATGTAAATGTACTTTTCTCCAGGAAAGATCAAACAAGCTCTTGTTTAATTCATGTTATGAATATACTTTTCATTCCAAAGATCCTTTCAAGATGTTTTCCTGCTAAAACTCATATATGAGATATACATAAATATATAGGGAGTAGTACCAAGTGTGTTGGAGAAGTTTTACACTTTGCAAATCCCTTGATGTGACTTGGAAACACCATCTACCACACTCATGAGCTCATGTTAACAGAGGCTCATTTGAATGCAAGCTTCTTACACACCATTCATTTGTAGAATTACTCTGACCAGCTTACTTTCTTCACCTGTCATTTAAGGTGTAGCTTTTTTGAAAAACACCCAGGACCACAGCTGCCCTCTTGGCTATCACTGGGTTTGAATGATGCCAGTTTTCTCAAGGCTACAAGCTGATTCTGTGAAGCCATGAGTCTGCTGGGCAAGGGAGTGACCATGGTTGTCAACAGTTATCCTGGTATACTCCTGTCTGCAGAACTGGGAAATGACAGATGTTCAGGCATGGAACCACACTTCTTTATTTCAGTGGCAAATAGGTGCCTTCCTACTTGAGCGCTGTTTAATTGTCATGGTAAAACCAGGTCGGAAGAATATCTCCTCTTAAGTAAAACTTCACCAGAGCACAGCACCCAAGTCTGTATAAAATACAGAGAGCCATAAGGTGACGATTTCCTGAACAAAGGAACAGCAAATATTTTGTATATCAAAATGTAAAAAAATGTAATTACTATTTATAAGTTCTCCGTGTTTCCCACCACACTCTTTTGTCTGTTTTCTTCAACTTTAGGAGCAGGTTGAGACACAACCATCAAATAGCAATCTTTCACATTTCAGCTGTGTTCAAGACTTAAAATAATTCTCATTTATGTTTTTAAGTTGCAAGATTTTCTAGAAATATTATAGAATACTCTAGATAAATGAAAGATGACTTTAGATGCTAATGTAAAGAGTATCTCCATCAGGCCTAGAGTGAATGAAAATGGGAAGTAGAAAGAAATCCTTTAGATGCAGGCAAATTAATGCAAAGTGTTAGTACACAACATACTTTTGACCAGCTCAGAGAAAAATCATTACAGCAATGATCATCCAAACAGTTTATTAATGTTGAATTACATTTGCATAAACACTTGCTTATTATAGAACAAAACCTGCAAGATGGCTAAATACTTTTAATCATTTTAAAATGATTTGTGCCCTCAATAGTCTTTGACCATATATCTGCTTTGTTTACATTCCAAATGCATTTCGTGATATAAAATCCAAGCTATGTAACATTAGCACATCCAATCATTGGCAAATCACTTCCAACTTTACAATGAATAAGGCCTCGCTGAGTGTGTCCTTAGAAACATATGTAGTTGAAGGGTAGTGGAAAAAATAGGAAGAAAAAAGCAGTGTCCTTGCAATTCTTTCAAATAATCTCAAGGAAAAGTTTTACCTTCAAATAACATAGAAATTCTGCAGACCTTCTGTGTTCAAATTTGTAGGTCAGCACCAATTTATATCTTATTATTTTATGTGCTGGCTGCTTTCTGGGAGGCTCTTTGAGGACTTTCATACTGTTAATAACATTTAGTGTAAAATTAATAGATTATTTTATTTTGGTGTAATTAGAATGTCAAGTACAAAAATTAAAAGGAAAAGAAACTCATGTTGCATTTCAAATTACTTAATTATTTCATTATTTTATAATTTCAGAATTTACCAAAAGAATGCCTAAGGAAAAAATACAATTGTTCATGTAATGAGTTTAATAATTACTAACTAATAGAATGGTAAACACAGAATAAAGCTTGCATGCCTTACACATTCAATTCATAAGTCTTACTACCACGGGATTTGAGGCTGGTATGTGTCATGCATTCAGAAATTGTTCATACAATTCCTAACAAATTTGTGTTCTAGCATGTTTAGTAACTAAGAAATCATGCTGCAGAGAGAAAATTTATTTTGGTTTGTATCAATGAAACCAAATCTTGTATATTTTTAAGGAGAAATATTAGTGCATTACATTTTAATAAAATAAATAGAAAAATAAACACATCTATAATTAGATAAGCAATCATTTCATATGTTCACTATAGCACATTGTATAAATATGATTAAAACAATCAATTGGATGTTTCTAAGCTTTTACTTTTTTTTTTTTTTTTGCTTTGTTTGGTTTGGTTTTGGGTAAATTTTTGTATGCTAGGATCAAATGTATTACTCTACCTATATGAAAAACACGGTACCTTTAACCTTTTACTTCAGCTTAATTAAATATTTCAAAATAGTTAGTAGAGAGAATTTAATGTTCAGCAAAAATCAATCATGTTTGATAGATGTGTCAATAACATGATCTGATCACTACGCATGTATTGAAATGTCACAATGTATATACCAAATACACACACAGAGATAGATAGATGATAGATAGATAGATAGATAGATAGATAGATAGATAGATAGATAGATATTTACTATGTAGCAATAAGAAGGAACCATATTTTTTGACTACTATCTAAATTCCTATAATTCTTCCTATCACAATGGTGACACTACATTGTGTACATCATCATATTCTTTTATTCCTAAACTAACTTAAAAGTTATCTAGCTGGTTATGATCTCAATTAAATATGCAGGAACCCTCATTCCTAATGAAGTATGTGAGGGGGGCACTAGAGTCATGAGAACTTTCTTTTCCTTTGTAGACTAATGCTGCTCAAAGGGAGGATTGTGACAGGCTCTATATTCTTCCACCATAGCAGGACATAAGTTGTATGGGTTTGGGGATTTATTTTGTCTCCTACTATCTGAAGACAGGAAGACTGCCCTTGCTGCGGCATGACAGATGCTAATGACGTGATCATCAAAGTGCAAAAATAATATTTTTATAAGTGAATGGATATGTGTACCGGAACAAGATGAAGTGATTCATTTTGGTTTGCAAACTTAGTTTCATCCTATATTGACTCTGAACATAAAATAGGCAAAACACAAGAGTGTTAAGGAAATTGGGGCCAATAATCTCATGGCAAGCACCCTTTCTTAAGGCCTGAAGGAGCAGCAAAACCTAATTCTGCATCAAGTTCAGTCATCTTATTTTAATTGTCATATGCAAAACTTAAACAAAATGGATCACGAAGATGACAAAATTAGACTTATTTTTTAATTTCTTCATGTTTAAAAGTAGTCCTGGTAAAGGATATTAGCTCATTTAGAGAGGAAGTATTTACAAGTGAATTCCCACAACCTCTTTGAGTTTAACTTTTTGCGGTTTAGCAGAACTGGGTACCGCTGACAATTAATCTCTGCATTATAACCAAAGTTTCAAAACATGAAATAAGGATAATAGAACACTGTAGCAATTGCATTATATTATTTCTTTGTCTCTTTTTGAAATATCTAAATATGAATACATTTTTTAAAAAGTATTAAATTTCAAGGTTTGATGCTAGCTCTGGTAAGAAAGTCATGGCCTATATTGTTCATGTGATAAAGAGGAGGTGGGAGAGATGGCATCTAACTAAAAGGGAGAAGGCTGAGGATTGGGTCCAAACAGTAATCTTATCCGGGCAGTTCTTGGAGACCAATTTAGAGTCTTGGGAAGTTCCCTCAGTCCCAGGAGGTCAGCTATGAGCAGCTTATATACTTACTCAGTATCCAGCTTCCAGAAACTACTTCTCACACATTGTTTTATTAGAGACCAAGCTTTCAATGCATAAATTCCTAGAAAAAAAGATATTTAAACAATAGTAGCTAAGTTCCTCATATTCATTTCACAGGTCACTACTAGAAAAAAAATATATATCTTGGAAGTTAGAGACTTTTAGAAAAAGAACTGCTGTGCCATGGAGAGTGTTGGAAGAGGGAGAAAATTCAACTGGGGAAGATGAGGAAAAAGCAGAATCCTCAATAAAGGAATAAAGTTTGCCTGAACAGATGGGCAAACGCTCAGATCCTCACTAAAGGCAAATGAGAGAGAAGAGCAGAAAGACCCAGTCAATGCTTTGATTAATTGTAATGAAAAGGAATGGGTAAGGATGATGATGCCTTTTGGTGAGTAGGGTGTGTGTGTGTGTGTGTGTGTGTGTGTGTGTGTGTGAGAGAGAGAGAGAGAGAGGGGGGGGAGGGAGAGGAAGAGGGGGAGGGATAGGGAGGAGAGATGACATTATGTGTTTATGTCTGTGTGTATCCGTGTGTAATATATGACATTTTGTGTGTGTGAGTGTGTGTGTGTGTGTGTGTGTGTGTGCGTGTGCGTGTGTGCGCGTGTGCATGTGTTTATATTAATCTTATGCCTTAAAGATCAAACAATTGGGATAGAAGAGTATAAGGGAACCTAGGATAAACAGAAAGAGATTAACAAAAGAAAGGGGAAGAATGGAAAGGAGAGCAGCAGCAGGAGAGGAGAGGAGAGGAGAGGAGAGGAGAAGAGGGGAGGGGAGGGGAGGGGAGGGGAGGGGAGGGGAGGGGAGGGGAGGGGAGGGGGGGAGGGGAAGGGAGGGGAGGGGAGGGGAGGGGAGCAGGGGAGAGCAGACAGGACCAAAGAAGGTAGGATGACACAGAATGGGACAGAAGAGGGTACACTAAAAGAGAAGAAAAAGAAGTGTAAGGAGTACAGGAACCTATCTCACACAGAGGATGACAACTGAAACTTGGCGTCTACTCTAATCACTTATGCCAAACCCCAAAGGGTTCTTGTAGAGACTGACATAAGAAAGAGGGAGGGACCCTGTATTCTTCAGTCAATATATTGCATGGTAGAACTGTGTTGTGAAATTTTGGGATGTCCCCCATAGTTGAGTTCCAATTTTCCCATGGGCATAATGAGAATCAAATTTAGCATATTTTAGGATTCCAGATGTTGGAAAACTTGAACAGTGATCATGCTTCAGAGAATGGTCTGTTATAATTTATGTTTCAACAGAAGAAAATATTAACTGATTGTACTGTATGGTAAATCAAGTTTGAATGAGAGAAGATACATATAGAAGATTGGTTTTTTACAGAAAATAATTTTTATGGTGAGGAGAGTGTTATATGTGTTTGGTTAGTGGTTACTTTAATGCTGTGCTTTTAGTGAGTGAAATTGGTTGCCTGATTTTTAGACTTGCTTAGTCACTGAGTCCTCGCAGGCATTTCTCATGAAGTTCATCTTGTTTTAAAACACATTGTCAATGGTCATACATTGTTCTTGTGTGAACTGATTTATAACTGTTATGCCTTCAATATCTTCAAGACTCAGGTTGAAATTGAATTTCTTTCTTTTTTTTTTTTAATTTCTTTAAGTTGGCTCAACCTTTGGGTCTGGAATTTCAGAATCAGACAGGTTTGGTGGCACATACTGATAATCTCAGCATTGGTAAGCCATGGGAGGGAGATCACAACATCAAGACCACTTCAAGCTGTATAGCACATTGACGGTGAGGCTCAGCTCCATAGTAAGATCCTGGGAAAAGAGGTCAGAGATCAGAAAAAGAAAGGGGGAAAGAAATAGATTGAATCTACTTACTCTAAATCTTGCAAGGCTCAACCTCTTGAGATACTGTCCTTGAAATCTAACCTAATTATTTTTGACAAGTTGCATTAGTAACAAGTCTTTGACCACAGGAGACACTTATTTTATATATATTTTCAGTTGATGTTCCTCCAGTAAATGTTCCTCTTGAGAAATATATGAAATTTGCAACCAAAGACAACCCAATGGAACTTTTCAGTATTGTCAGAGAGTTTAATTTTTTTTCTGAGCAAATTACCAAGAGAGTATAGCTGAAAGACATGGGCTACAAATCCAGCAAATCTCACTCAAAATCATGTTTCCTCTAACTCTCATTTATAGTGAATAATCTGGCTTTTAAGGAGGATTTTTTGCTCCCTTCCTTAAAAGTTCAAACCCTATCCAAACATGATCTTCATTCTCCCAATATTGGTTTCTTTGATTACTGCACATTGGCATTGCATTGAGTTGGAGTCTTGGCCGTGAATAAAGCTGCTTGACTAAAGCCAAGACCAAGTTTAGACAGGGATCTTCAAAGTGGCAGAATCCTTTTGACAAACCCGCTCTACACACGAAGACGGTCTTTGTTCACCGTGGCTCATTGCTAACCACACCCCAGGGATAACAGGGACATCTGCACTTTTACCAACAAGGCAAAACTATGGTAACATAAAAGGTTCTAATTTTTGAGCCTATAGCTATGTAGCAACAATTTATTTTAAGATGAAATATTCAATGATATTATGCTTTGTTAATTTTCTTGATCTATCTATAAAATGGGTTTGTGAATTAATTGTAGATGTCAAATAGGTTTATCAATGAAATAATCTTGTAGTGTAATATATACATAATCACTTTGAATGACAAGAACAAATATACATTTTGATAAAATGATTCTTTAGCTATAAAGTTTAGAGCCACTCAAAAGATTAAAAGTTAAACTTTAAAAAAAATGAATTTTTACTATTTCAATAACCATTACTCCTCTCCATAGCTCATAATAACTCATTACTGTCAATTGTGACTTTATACAGCCTAAATGTCAAGACGCCATGAGAGGCAGTCTTCTTTAAGGGTCCATATCTTTTATCCAGACACCAGCTATGTGTTTAAAGCAAAGCATAAAGTTCAATAAGAATGGTTTAATACCCAAAAACACTATGCATTTTCTGCCACGTTTCCCCATTTCATTTCAGTAACCTTACTGTGGAGAAAATGTCAAATAATAAGCACACATCGTCAGAGGTGAGAATTGTCCAGGGCCCTTTTCTCCCCAGACCCTTTAATAAAACAGATCCTGCATAGGCTCCTTGGTCTGCAAGTAGCAGTCGAGAACCCATGCTTTCTTACATTCCAGAGGATAATTATTTTTCTCAGAAAGGAGTCAATAAAAAGTACAGAGCCACACTAAACTCTCTAAGTGTCAGCAGTAGATTGAAAACTATGAGACTTTCTATCAAGGTTTTGTTGTTGTTGTTGTTGTTGTTGTTGTTTTTGTTGTTGTTGTTGTTGTTTTTTCTGAAGATGAATTGTAGCCATGGGGAAAGAATATCAACCCTGCTCTATACCCAGTGTAAATGTAGAAACTCAGCTGTTGGCAATAAACAGGGCACCTTGACTTCATTAAGTTCACTGCACCTAAAATTCCAACAAATATTTCATTTTAAATTCCTGCTGGAAATTCTGTCTGGCCGATATGAAGTGTTCCCAAATTCAAATGAATTCCAACACTATTTGCTCTGATTGCAATTATACTCATTTTCCACAGTAAAGGAAACTATATAGCATCATGCTCTTCAGTGGAAATCCCTCTTGTGAAACTGTGAATGGGTGAGTAATATCCTGTAGGGCTGAAACTGGACCTCAGATGCCAGAGAATCCTAATTCCTTGGAATGTAGAAGTTGGTGACTTTTCCAACATATGCTTTGATTTTGGTGCCCAAGATTACAATCACCTGATTTCTACATATTTTACTCCAACCCTGAGACTTGATTCAAATTGCTTCTATTATTATCATTTTCACCCAACACTCTAATTTAGAGGACTTACAAACAAGAACTGAAAGTAAATATTTTCCAGAAAGGATAAAATGATGGAAATACACTCATCCTAAAATAATCATTTCAAAAGTAGTAAACCAGAAATGACCATTAAAGGCCAATAGAACACCAATTAATCCCATATCTCATAAGAATCCCTCCGTGATTCCCTCTGCGAAAGTCAGCAAGTTTCCTTTAATATAACAGAATAATTAGATGACTCTCATGAAGTGAAATTGTGAACTAATTGCATTACCATATTGTCAATAATAGCTGATTGCACAGATTTAGGGCTTGTCTTTAGGCTTCTAGCTGAATCTGTAAGTTCTTTATATTCTGGATAGAAACATGTACACCAGAAACACCTTTAAGCACTAGCTTATGTTTTCACTGTGCAGTGTTTTGCTATGATTTGTCATGTTCATAAATTTATGGTAGTATTTTTATTTTTAATTCAGATTAACTGTCTACTTTTTTATCACAATTTCACCTGTCTTTGCTTGTCCTCATTTTAACATTTTCTTTTTCATCTTTTGATATACATTTGCCATTCACCTAATTAATAATTTACTACATAGCAAATATTTAACAAAGAAAATGCACTGAAATTTTGTTACAGAACAAGAAAACATTGATGATAACCTATTTAACAGCTAATATCAACTTAAAATATATCTGTATTATATATCATGTTTGTCTTTCTAGGTCTAGATTTCCTCCCTCATAATGATATTGCATAGTTCCATTCAATTGCCTTCAAATTTCGTGATGTTATTCTTTTAACAGTTGAATAATACTACATTGTGTAAATATAATGTTTTCTTTATCCATTCTTTAGTCGAGCAACATCTAGGTTGTTTCCAGTTTCTAACTCTTATGAATAAAGCCACAATAAACATAGTTGAGCAAGTGTCCTTGTGGTAGGGTAGAGAATCCTTTGGGTATATGGCCAAGAATGATATAGCTGGGTCTTGAGGTAGATTGATTCCCAATTTTTTGAGGAACCACCATATTGATTTTCATAGTGGCTATACAAGTTTGCATTCCTACAATCAATGGAAGGCTGTTCCTCTTTGATACACATCCTGTCCCACATGAGCTGTCACTTGTGGTATTGATCTTAGACATTTTGACAGTTATAAGATGGAATCTCAAAGTAGTTTTGACTTTACTCTGATGGCTAAAGATGTTGAACATTTTTAAAGTATGTATCCATTTGTGATTCCTCTAATGAGAATTCTCTGTTCAGTTCTATACCCCATCATTTAATTGGGTTATTTGGGATTTTGCTATCTAATTTCTTGAGTTATTTGTATATTTTTGATATTGCTCCACATTGGATTTGGAGTCAGTAAAATCATTTTCCAATATTATAGGCTGCCTCTTTTTCTAATGGGTTTTGTGCTTTGCTTTACAGAAGAACAATAAAACCTATTTAAAAATCTGTTTTATTAATGGGAGAGGAGAAAAAGACCCTTAAGAACAATCATGATTTAATCATTAAGACAAAAATCAATACACTATAGGGCAAAAATATAGTATAGACATAGCCTTAGCCACAGTTCCGTACACTGAATACTGGGTCAGGTCAAATAGAAGAGAAATAAAAACGTCAATCTCATTTACTCTCTTCCTCTTCCTCTCTTCCCCCCCTCTGTCTATGTACATGTTTGTGGGTGTGCACAGGTGGCTGTGTGCAAAAGCATGCTGGAAGTCTACCTTGAGTCATCATACCTTATGATGCTAGCCTAGCCATCTTGTTTAATAGACATAACATGCCATATTGACCTATATTACATTGACTCATGTAGGTTTACAAGCCTAGGCATCTACCTGTCTTCACTTTGACAGCTCTGGAATTGTATTTGCCACCTTGCCAAGCTGTCTTACTTGTGCTATGGTGCTCCAGTTCAGAGCTTCAAGCTTATGGGAAAGTGCTTTAAGAACTGAGGTACCTCTATAGCCCATAACAAATATTTTAAGTTACCATAGACATTCGTGCTCCCAATAGCCATATTCATGAACATCTCACTGTGTCTCAAACAACTGCCATATTTATTTTATCAACTTACAAATCATTGTGCTTAAATCTTACTATTTAAACCATACATCTGCAACACACAGTGTATGTGTATCAATATATATGTTCTAGTGTACTAGTGTATGTGTATATTAGTATATTAGTGTTTATGTATTAGTCTATTAGTTTATGTGCATTAGTGTATATGTATTAGTGTACTAGTATATATGCAATAGTATAGAACACTCATTACATGGTTGGCCTCACTTTTTCAATAGCATTACACATAAGAGAAGAACAGTAAAACAAATGTGTGTTCTATAGGATTTGTCATTCTAGCCAAGATGAGCTAACAACTGTCAGAATTACTCTTGTAAAATATCTAAAATAATGATCATATTATATCAAGAAAAGTTCTGTGAAATAAGAACATGGATCTAAGAGAAATGTGGCCAAATGAGTTGTGTGTTGCACATTCCTCAGCTTTCTGGCTGGGTGATTCTCTTGTCTCTCTAAGAAAATGTTTATCCCAAACCCCCTAATACTCTGTGAGAAAGAGAGTGAGAAGTAGGTGGTGTTTACAAGCTGAAGTACAGAATTGGGGTAGGAGGACTATTTTGTAAAATATCTCCAAGTACCATAGAGCACAAACAGCCTAATATCGAAAGTATTTTCCTTTTTCTAATAATGAACAGATATGACTTTGAGGAAGGTCTCACCAAACCCAGAGAGAGAACCAAAAGGAAGAATTAGAGAGGCAGACAACTGAACTCACATATAAATAGAAATGTCTTTATCAAACATCACTAAAAACAATGTGAGTCCTTATCGCACATTTCAGCCAGACTAAATATGTTCCTCTTAACAATAAAAATGAAAACATAGCACAAAAACGAAGAATCCATTAAAATGTTTCTAAGTTATTTAACCATAAAGTAGATAGTGTCCAAGAATGTTTTAGGTTATAAATCTCCTGAATAAAATATGCTAAAATCACAAGGAAAAAAACCAATAAAACTATTAAAATTTTGAGAAGCTTGGCATTAAAAACAAACAGAAGGGCCAAACCAATGAGTTGAAATTCACAACCAACCCAGGTGTTAGCAAGTGCAGAGCAAACTGTGAAGAGTTGTTTTGTTTATACTCCATATGTTCAAAGTTAATTATAGAAACTATAGAGATAAAAAGAAACAGAGCAATATATGAAAGAGGAATGCTACCTTGTTACCATGGAGTTTGTTCTGTGACAAATAAATTACTTAACATTATAGTATACATTAAAGGTATTTACTAGCATGTGTCTCTGTGTACATGCATGTGTTTGTGCATTCATATGTGTGAATATGTGTGTGAATGTTTACGTGTATATTGAACTTGGAGACATAGTAACAGACACTATTAATAAACTTTAAAAAGTAAAGTGGGATTTAAAATGAAGAAGAGGGGATTAAATTAGCTGTCAACTTTACATGGCTTATTATACATGGGCTTTAATTCCTCAAAAGCAGCTGGGCGAGGTGTGGTGGCACAGGCCTCTAGTCCCAGTACTTGGAAGGGAGAGTCGAGCTGATCTCTGAGGGTTTAAACTAGCCTACTTTGTAGACATAGCTAGTTTCAAACCAGCTGGTGCTATATAGTGAGACCTGATCAAAAATCAAAACTCAAACAAACCAAAATAAAATAAGGGCTTCTGGGCAATCACTAAAACACTATTTTTTTTAAATGCCTGCAACATTCTAAAACAATGGGCTTTTTTTTTTTTTTTCTGTCAAATTCTGGCAAACTGTTTCAAAGAGGCATCATGGTCAAATAGGAATACTTGTCCCCACTAATGACTAGGAGCAAGGACTTAGATGACACTCTCTTTGAGTCTCATCCACTACCTGGCAGACATGTAAACCTAAACCTGTCAGTTTATGACAATGTGACTTCATTCAAATGGGTATACGACCACTCCATAAATATCATTTATAAATCATGAATTTGAAACATGAGCATGAGAGTAAAACAGCTAAAATAGGACATATTTTACTTCTGTATAGATATGCAAGCCATTCTGTTATGTTCTTCTGAGCCTCCTTAAAAATCCTTGCCATCTTTTTCTTTCTCTCAGTTTCTTTCTCTCTAGTTTCTCTCTCTCTCTCTCTCTCTCTCTCTCTCTCTCTCTCTCTCTCTCTCTCTCTCCCTCCCTCCCTCCCTCTCTTTCTCTTTCTCTATCTCTTTCTCTTTCTCTTTCTTTCTCTTTCTCTTTCTCTTTCTCTTTCTCTTTCTCTTTCTCTTTCTCTTTCTCTTTCTCTTTCTCTTTCTCTTTCTCTTTCTCTTTCTCTTTCTCTTTCTCTTTCTTTCTCTTTCCCTTTTACTCAGTTTCCAGAAAATAGTTTAGAAAAATTCTATTCCCCGAATATTGGGATCATATTGGAGGGGTCTCAGAATAGAAGTGCTGAGTCTGAGTTACTATGTGTATATATATATATATATATATATATATATATATATATATATATATATATATATGTATATATATATATATATATATATATATATATATATATATATATATATATATGCAAGTCATCTCATCTTAGATAAAGGGAAAGGTAGGGAGCATATTTAGGTAAAAATATTCAAGTAAAGAATCAAAATATATTTGCAAGGCTTTACTCTAGAAATAATGTTTTTTTTTCTAATCACCACATAATTCATTTGTTTCTGTCATTTAAAATTTACACAAAGAAAGCCTGACTTATGCTATCATAAAAACAAATTTTAACAATTCTTAACAAATCTTGACAATCGAAACTTCTGAAAATTTTAAATTAGCTTAGAAATTAGCTATTCTTATGTATGATGTTTTTAACTCATGTTTTGTTGTGGTTGATGGTCAATTAAAAAAACTTAAATAAAATTCTTTTTATGGAAATAATTTTGGAATAAGAGTAAGAATCTTAGTATATCAGAACCAAATATCCTGAAGCTTGTTATCATTCCCACAATCCACTGCTGCTTGGGAGGGGAGAGACATCATGGACCCACTGGATGGTGATGAGCTAAGCACTGCTTCTCTCAGAAGATGTGGAGAATTACAACAATCTAGTGACTTCCCATGATGCAAATTGCCCTTCTTCCATGCCTAACACAGGTCTTGTAGACCACAATCTACTCCACCTTGGCAGAACCTTATGGTAATTAGAGATAACTCTTAAGTTTTCTCACATCCTGAAATTCCTTGCTCATGAGCTTTCTGCCTTCACCAGCCCTTGTCAATACTGCTGATGCTTGTCCTGTGCTAACTCTTTTCTCTCTAATCACCAAAACCTCCTCTTGTAAGAAACATATATGCAGACCCCCAGATAAACAAGGTGTATCTACTACTTCAAGGACCTTAATGAAATGACAGGAGCACCTCTGTTCCTTCATGAGTGGTACTGTATTCATACAGGGGAGTAGTGGAATGCAAATGTCTTTTGGGAATCATTATTTGATTCACTACATGATGACATTCTAACTTCTGGAAATGGGTCCAGGCACTAGGTGCAAGGCTACTGCTTAGCTAAAAATGACAAAACTAGTAATTTCCTAAGACAGACTGGAAGACAAAGGTTCTTATCCCAAAGGTAACAGAATTCCCAAACTAGAAACCAACATATCTCTGTTCGTTTGAATGAAAGCATTTTTATAGTTTCAGGCATTTGAACAATTGGCCTCTAGTGGATGGCAGAATTTGGGCAGGCTTGGGTGATACAAGCTTTCTGGATGAAACAGGTGACTGGTGCAGGCTTTGGAAGTTAAAATCCTCTGCACCACTTTTAGTTGCTCTTGTTTCTCTTTGTTGCTTCTGGTTGTGCTTATATGTCAAATTGTGAGCTCCTTGCTTCTTCTCCAGCCAACATCTCTGCTTTCTTTTATGGACTCTAAACTTCTTAAAGTGCATGAAAATCTGAATAACTCTTCTATAAGTTGCTTTGGCCATGGTACTTTATCACAGCAAAAGAAAACCAACTAATACTGATTAAATATGTTGGATACTTTGAATTCAAATTGCTACTTACTGCAGACCCTGACAATGTAGGTACTGAGTAATTCATGCAGTGTGGGGAACTGCAGGCGGGTCTCCAGTTGAGCTGAGGTCTAAACCCTGATGGTGATAATTCACCTTCATGACACGGTAGGCAGTCCCTCATGCCTCTGGAAGTCTGGCTTCTGCCTAAGTTACTGCCCCCATAGCCCCTACAAGAAAAGCATGGTCAGTAGTTACATAGACAATGGCCCAAGCTTCTGACCTTCAGGCTAAAATCCTCCCCAGTTACCTAGCTATAGGAAAGACCATAAAAGGGGCTGTTAGGCCCCCATCTCGCTCTCTTACTCCTTTGTTCCCTTACCTCTCACTTCTCTCTTCTCTCACCCTCTCTTTGTCTTCTCTCCTCTCTTTTCTCTCTTTGTCCTCTCCTCTCCTCCCTCCCTTTAAACTCTTTCTCTCTAGCCTCTCCTCTCCTCTCCTCTCCTCTCCTCTCCTCTCCTCTTGTCTTCTCTCTCTCTCTCTCTCTCTCTCTCTCTCTCTCTCTCTCTCTCTCTCTCTCTCCCTTCTCTCTTTCTCCCTACACATTTCTATAATAAACCTCTTAAACCATAGAGAGTCTCTGCTCCATGGAGATCCACTGCGCACTCTGGTCAGTGTTGGGAACGTCTTCCCTTATCCCTCTCTCCTATAACCTTGGGACTACAGGGTGTGGCCCTGGGGCTCCCAGGTCGGGTCTGCCCCTTCTCCAACCCCCACTGACTGTGTCAGAAGCAATAAGCAATGCCCACCTGCGGCTGAGTGGAAAGTGTCTGGCAGCTCCCCCATGCCTGCATCTGCCTGCCCAAAGCACAGGTACTCTGGCTTCCCTTTGCCCTTCCCCCTCTCCCCCAGGGCCTTCCCCAGGGCCTCCCTTGTTTTTATTCCCAAAAATGCTGTATACCTGCAATACTAATTATTTTGAAAATTGTAGAATTTTTTTAAAAGCTTTCTAGAGAGAGAAAAGCTAGCAGTAATTGTTGGATATTTATAAAGTCAGTGCAAAGGGACTTAAGTTGCACATTCTGGATTTTTTTATGTGTTAGTGATTGCTTGCTTGGACCATAACCATTCAGTTAGCAAAAAAAAAAAAAAAAAAAAGTCCTGTTGTCCAAACTTTCAACCCTAGGCACATGACTCATCTTCATGTTCTCATGCCCAAAACCTTTGTCAAGGAACTTAAGTATGTTCCATAGGTCCTTTGCTTTAGATAAACCAAACGTTCTTGATGAGCTCTGGACTGATAGAATACTGTAAGGCACATTGCTATGGTATTTGTTACAACTATACATCTATTATATATTTAAATAAAATAATGATTTCTTCATATGAGTACTTTTTATCTCCATTTATCAAGAACAAGTAGCAAATTAAAACTACTTTTATTAGTTTCTCAAAAATGTAAGATAAAGGATATTCATATAAGTATTGTGACACCAAATTATATTTGCATATCTCTCAAATCTACCTTCATTTATTTTCCACTGATAAAAAAATCTTAGCTGACAGTTTTGCCAACACACTAATTATCTCTCAGTTGTAGGGTTTTCTGTACGATTTCACTTTCAACCTCTATGTTATATTCTCAGGCACCAGACAGGAGCATTCTGTTTTAGATGTTGAATAGGTCAAGATCATGAAAATAGTAAATTTTTTTGTGTTTTTAATTTTGTATTATTTAATATGACTAACTAAAACAAACTTTTGAGTTCAATTTCTCTATTTTTATTTCAAATTATTTGAATATTCATTTGTATCTTTTATCATTTAGTATTTAATAACTTACATGGATATAATGTGGAATTTGTCTGTGTCAACTGGTAACATGAAAATTTCAAATTTCCAAATAAATGTCCAGCACAAAATAGGGGTTGAAATGATATAAAGTTTAATACAGGAAGGTTTGATTACATCTCATATGGAAGCACGGTAGAAAATGTCATTTCAAAGCTCATTATTTTACTATCTGTGACATATTCAAATGGCATTTAATCTTACTTTATGTCTTTATTTTACTATATTGACGAATATCTATAAGTAGGATACACCAAAGCATAGTGGAAAATAGGTCTCCAAATGAAAAAACAAAGCAAACCAACAAACAAAAAACAAGTTCTTCCCTACTCTCAATCAGTGATGCGGTAAGACTCCCTTGCCTTTTGACTTCAGTTATGACATGTATCATGATTCGAACTATTAAAAAACAATGCAACAAATGTGTCACAAGCTCCTTATAGATGCTTAGGACATCTCATTCACAAAAATGTTTGTTGTAGCTTAATAATGAGCAAAATTCACAATGCATGAGAATTAGCAATGTGCCACTCCAAGGAGCTTGAATGAACAGAATCTACCTTCTGAGCAAGCACATACATGGTGAACAGAATCCTGGGTATTTCTAGCCATTGAGCTTTAGATTGGAGGATTATCTTATGGAATTCTAGCCCACTCTAACTCATATACTTAAAGATATGTTTACATTTCTTTGTCATCTGTAGCTGTGCTTTTAATAGTACTAATACATTTGAGTTCATTGAAAATAGTATTTACAAATATTTTAAATTACTGCAACTTAAAAACAATTGTGGAACTATAGTGTTTGTTGGTTTGTTTCTAACATTATTGCACTGATAAGTAAATTGGTTATTAAGATTTTATAGGTATTTTCTTTTATATTTTTATCATGTGACAGTTTCATTTATACATATCTTTTTAGCAAGTCACACATTCATTATCTCCAACATTCCTTATAGCCCACTATGTTCCCTTCCCAACAACTTTCTCTCTTTTTCTCAGCCCTTCCAAGTCCATTCAGAGCTGCCCTTTTCTGTGAAGGGTGGCACTCCATGATCCCTTCCCTTATCTGTGATGGGGTTTTAGTTGGCTTGATTGTGTGTAGGTACTGTGCATGATAGCACAATCACCAGTAGTGTGTTCAGTATTGCTGTAAATATTGAAGCAATATTGTTTACCTGCTGACAATGACAGCAATTACATGAATATCTTTCAATCCTTCCAGTTCCTGTTGAAAGTGAACTACGTAGGACAGATGAGATATGAGGTAGCTGATCCACTCAGCTGATCCATTCCCCACTTTGCTTTCTTCACAGATCTACTTTGCTCTATTTCCCTTCAGAAAAGAACTGGCCTCCAACAGACAACAACCAAACACAACAACATAATATCAAATAAGACAAATAATAAAACCAAACAAGACAAGACAAAGTCCCTCCTATCTAGTCTGGATAAGGCAACCAAATAGGAGGAAAGGAGTCCCAATAACAGGCAAAAAGGAGACAGAGACATGCCTGTTCCAACTCTTGGGAATCCAACAAGGTAACAGCCATAATATATACACAAAAGACCTGATGCAGGCACATGTAGGGCCCATGCTTACTGCTTCAGTCTTTGTGAGTTTATATGAGTCCTATTTAGTTGATTTAGTGGGCCATGTCCTCCCAAAATCCTCCATCCTCTCTAACTCCTATATTCTTTGTCTCTCTATATATATATACTCTGTCTAACTGTGGGTCTTTTCACCTGCTCTTATCAAAATTAAGAAAGTAGTAAGGGACAATGAATGAATGCTGGCTTTAAAAAAAGGATAGCATTCCTTACGATGACTAGATGAGGCAAAGATTTTTGAGTATATCAGAATATCAATAGGAATCTATTTTGTCAGTTATGTTTGATTTTACCATAAGTCTTTAGGCTATCCAATCTCCAATAAGACTTAGCCAGTTATTGATGCCTAGCTCTTGGCCATCCAGGCATGTCAGCCATCAGCTCCTTCTCATGATATGGGCTTCAATTTCAATCAAACATGGGTTGGCCACTCCTACAAAGTCTGTGTAGAGAAATATTGTCAAATTATTCGCCTGAAATTATGCCTGTAACCTCCCCTTGAATATTAACTGATTGGATAGAACTCTTTTATCTTCCTAGGCAAAAGAGACTAAGGGAAATTTCTCAAAAAAATAAACACAAATTAATGAGAAATATTTTTTTAAAATATTCACCATTCTTACTGATCAGGACAATGCAAATTAGAACTACTTTGAAATTTCATTTTACCCAAATCATAATAACTAAAATTTTAAAAATAAATAAATAAACAACAGAACAACAGCAAATGCCAATGTGGGTATGAGAAAGGAGAATGTTTGTTCACTGTTTCTGAGAGTGCAACCCACCAATGCAGCTACTATGGTTGTCCATATTCATTGTTGTACGGGCAATGGCCAAGAAATTGAAACAAGTTAATTGAGCCTCGAGATCTCTCAAACACTGGACTGCCAACCAGGCCGATACACCAGCTAATATGAGGCCCCCAACACATATACAGCAGAGGACTGCTGCGTCTGGGTTCAGTCAGAGAAGATACACCTAATCCTCAAGAGACTTTAGGCTCCAGGGAGTTTAGAGGTCTGGTAGGGTGGAGTTGGGTGGGTGGTAAGAACATCCTTGTGGAGACAGGCAGGGTGAGGAGGAGGTATGGGATGGAGAACAGTTGGAGGGTGGACTGAGAGGGAAATAAAATCTGGAGTGTAGATAAATAAATAAATAAATAAATAAATAAATAAATAAATAAAAGATTAAATTTAAAAATAAAGAAATTAAAACAAACTGAATGTCCACCAGTTGGTGACTGGATAATAAAAAACATGTTATAAATATACAATACAATATACCAATAAAAGTAAAAATGAACTTAAGAAACTTTCATGTAAATGGGTGGTGATCTGGACAAACATTTTAAGTAAATTAACTCATAAAGCTTAAAGAAAATTGCTTTAGGGTTTCTGTCATATGTGAATGCTTGATTAAAGTCTTTATTTAAGGTGGTTTATAGTGTATTACTCATCAAAATTAGGAAAGTAGTAAGGGACAGTGAGTGAATGCAGGCTTTAAGAAAACAGTGGAATGATTAAGGTATGAAAGGAGAAAGGGAGACTGGTGAACTAGGAATGAATAACTGAAGTAGGGGATAGGAGGGAATAACGCAAGTCACTAGCTTTAAAAAAATCCAGCATTAAATACCTTTGAAAACACCATTCAGAAATCCACTACTGTAGAAGATCTGTCAAAATTGCATATTTAAGATAAGTTAAAATGCATATAATCTATAATAGAGCAGAGATTCCTCTCAAAGATATCACAGGCTATCCAATAAACAGCCAGTGCTGGCTGCAATCACAACACCTGGTATTTGTCAATAGAAATAAGGTCTCTAGGTGTCATCAAAATGAAATGTCTAAGGAAATAAATCGGCATGATCTATAATCCCAAGGATGCTGTCTTTAAAAGGAATGGGTTGTTTTGACACAGTAACACTGATAGTCAGACAGACAGACAGACTGACTGACCGACAGACAGAGATAGGATGACTTTTTACAAGATGAAGTTGCAGTGGTGGACATAAACAAGCCAAGGAATATCCAGGGTAACAGGCCATTAAAATCCCCAAGGCAGGAACAGAGAATGACACACTCCAGGGATATTTGGAAAAAGAATGGATCTGCCAATATCTGACATTGCACTCAACTTAACAACTAGGAAAGAAAAACTGTGGTCTTTTAAGCCACTAAATCTATGGTACTTTCTCAAGGTCCTAGGAAACAAATATAGCTGTAGCATTGAATGCTATTCAATGTATCTTAAATCTCTTATGTAAAAATAAGAAAGTATATTAAACCCCAATGAGTAATTCACCTTTGAATTTCTCCACAATTTCCTATTCATAACATAATAAAAATTCCATCATTTCTCAGCTCTAGGAAACTAGTCTGAACTTCACCAAATCCGGATATTATTTTATAGAGATAATGGATATATTTTTTTCTTTTTCTTCTTTTACTTAGCATACATAAAATATTTTTATGGGTACACATTTTGAGTCCTAAACGCGTAAAAAGTATCACAATAAATTCGTATCAAACATTGCATGCAAGGTTATGTTTTTATTGAGATTTATAGATATACATAAAGATATTTGCTTAGTCTAAAATTTAATGTTGCTATCCATATTTCTCTGAAAGGATATAGAGTATGAGCTGTAAGTTTAAGAAAATCAGATCATAAAAATGTATTATTTTACCAAGACTCAGTCAAGGGAAATATTGGCACCATTCAATACTAAAATTTGTCAATTCACTCATTCATCAATCTCTAGAATATTAACATATTACTTAATAAAGTACTTTAGCATTTGAAAGTCCACCACCATAAGGGAAAAATTTATAAAAGTTAACAATGGTATCTCTGATGTTTTTTGGTTTTGTTTTTGATAAAAAGAAATATTTTGAAACTTCCTGGTTGTATATTTTGCCATATATCCTGTGGTAGATAATTTTCTTTCTCAACCAGTTCAATGTCACCAAGAAAAGGAATCACAATATGAGTTATCTAGATTAGGTGAGCCTATGATTTATCTGTGAGGGAACTGCTTCACTACCTTAGTAACTAACACACGAAAATTCAGCATAAATGCGGGTGGCACCATTCCCTATGTTTATTCCCGAACTCTATAAACATCAAAGGGAGAGTAATCCAAGTCCTGTGTGCATGCTTTGCTTCAAGTTTCTTCCACTGTGACTTCCTAGCAGTGATGGCTGTAATTTGGAATTGTGAGCGATAGTAAACCTGCACTCTTGTATGATTTTTCACTTTATTCAGAGTATTATGTCTTGGCAATGGGATCTGAAATTAAAACAGAATAGTACTGAGAAGTGCAACCATTTCTGTGATAAGTCTGACTACACACCTTTGGAAATAGTTTGTCAAAGAATGCCAAAGTCTGCAGGGGCCATAGGTGTGTGGGAAGAGGGGAGTAGGAGAGAACCTGCTTCCCGCCAGAGTTCCTGTGCTCTGGGCGGGCAGATGTAGGAGGACTGTGCATGTGGCTCCAGGTGGGCATCTGCCTGTGTTAAGCCACTGTCCCCACAAGGCGAATGGTGAACAAGGGACAGCACCAGGTACCAGGTTCTCAGACTCAGTCATCCCACAGTGGAGGAGCTGAGAACAGAATATGGGCCCTGGGCAGCACTTCCCTAAGATAAGGGAAGAGAGGACAGGGGTGAGGGGGGCGCTGGGTGGTTCTCTCACAGGCGAGAGTCCTTAGTCTGGTCTGTGGCTGCAGCATAGGAAGATTTTCTAGCAGGAGGTTAGACATAGGAGAAAGCCTATCCCATCTTACAAGCACCATGGGCCTTGATGGTCAGAGACAGTCTATGGTTTTAGAATTTTATTGTAGAAAGGCAGGGAGAAAGGAGAAGTTAGAAAGAGAGAGGAAGAGGCTGGCCATGGCCATGTGGAGAGAAGGGGGAAGAGAGTTGAGAAGAAAGGCTAGAGAGTAAGAGAGGTAAAAGCTGAGAGAGAGAGGAGAGAGGGGGGCAAGCAACCTCTGTTATAGTGAGCTAGGCTATCTTGCTGTTGCTAGGTAACTGTGGGGAGGAGTCTAGCCAGAATGCCAGAAGATTGGGAGATTGTCTTTGTGACTTGGAAGATTGTCTTTGTGACTTTGTGACTGACAGCCACACAACTCTCCTGTGGGGGATGTGGGGGCAGTAACTTCAACAGGAGCCAGGGGTCCAGGAGAATGAAAGCCTTCCATCCCATGTAGGTAGAAATTACCACCCACCAGATCTCACCAGGATTCAAGACCTAAGCTCTACTAGAGACCAGGCTGTCTGTGTATAGCCCATTGCCCCACAAAAGTCTTTGTCATATTGGTTGAAAAACTAGTCAACGTTGCAAAGAAAGCTTAATGGGCTATTGTGGACGGAGGCTGGAAGACTAGAACACAAAGAAAAACAAGAACAATGGAAGCAGTTTCAGAGGGTAAGATGGATGCTGCCTGGCACAGAGGGTAAGATGGATGCTGCCTGGCACAAGGATGGGCACATCCCTGAGGCCTTTTGGCCAAGAACTTGCTTTCATTCTACTCTTGTTCTAGAAATATGTGTGAACCTGAATTTAAAGATATTTAAATTTAGTTTGTTCTGCAAAGAAAAATGTCAAGGCAGAAAAAAGATCTCAGGCCTATACTGAGCAAGTAGCTTTCACCAATAAAGAGATCAACATCATTGTGGTTAGCAGAATATGTAATATCATAATCGTAACCCACATGATACTGGCTTTGAAGGTTTGAGTAATTTATGGAGAACAGCTGAGACTGTACTTTACGCAGCGTTGTAGTCCCTTGCCTGTGGAAAGGCACTGAAAGCCACTGTATAGAGCAGTCAGGGTGAAACCTCGGTAATCACAAAGATGCAGTGATATTGTAAATGCCAATACTTCAAGATACCTGGCAAGGGCAGATGTAGTAGCAGAGTCGTGCTAGCTTAAAGAGAATGTGTGTGCTACATATAGCAGAGCTGGAGGAGTACAGAGTAACTGAGCCACTTAGAGCCCAGACAATACATTGTGAGACCCTGATGCTAGACATGGGGCTGCAGGATGTGGTATTTGCATGGATTTGGGATTCCTTTTGATGTTTTTGCTATGCCCTAATTCAACCCTTGTGTAACAATGTTTACCTAGAGCATTATGTGTTGGAAATACTTTTTTTTTTTTTTTTTACTTTATAAAATCTCAGCTAAGAGACTCTCTGGTCTTTTAAAGTCTTGAGATTTTTAGATTGTGAAGATTATTAAGGTTGGACTGTGTGCTACATTATGAGAAAACATAAACTTTCAGGCCAAAAAAAATTGGAAAGTATTGATTTTAATATAATGTGATTTGCGTAAAGTTGACAATAAGGAGAGAAGGTAAGATGGTTAGAATCAATCGTCAAGTGGACACATCAAGAGTAACATAAATAAAGAGTAGCAATGAGGAGTTACCTAGGTGAGATTGGCTTGTGAGCATGTTGGTTGGGCATTGTCTTGCTTGTGTTGGTCTGGATAGACTCCGTTTGGAAGTGAACATTGATGTGCCCCAAGTTTGGGTGTTATGGGTTGTAAATGAAGAAAGCAAGTTGACCACAAGAATGCTCTCTGCTTTTGATTGTCGATATGACTAAATGTCTCAAGTTCCTGCCTTGATTTTTTTTTTACAAAAATGGACTGAAATATGTAGTTGTGAACAAAAATAATTTCTTTCTCTCATTAGTTTTTTTTTTTTTTTTCAGAGAGCTTTATGACAAAAGAGGAAGCAGGACAAAGATACCTTCTTCTTGCCATTTCTGCCTAGATAGATGCTACCAGCAGCAGAATGTCTTGAGAACTTTTCCTTACTGAATTGAAGGATGTACCCAGTGCACCTCTCAACTTGGCATTATGCTAATCTGTAATTCTTTCAGAATAATTATCACATAGCCACATTGTCCTCAGTCAGGTCCCTTTTATGAGTGAAGGATCATTGGAAACTGTGTTGTTACAATCTGAATAGATACTTTTGTTTTTCATACTCTGCACATCTTAGAGAAGTCATGCTATCACAAGAGGGGGAAATCTATGGTGCCCCACCTATACACAAAGAAATAACAGCTAAGAAATTCTGAGCATGTAAAAAATCGTCTTCCCCAGGGGTGAGCACTATAATTACTATTAAATACTAAGGATTCAACTCTAAAGTCATACATGTACAAGTGACACTGAATGTACTAAGCAACTTGTATTCATGTACTTGGGTATATTTATATATGTGCTATTGTTACACTTGTGCATGCATGTGCATTCATGCTCATGCATACATACATACATGCATACATACAATTAAAGAAAAGAGGTTATGATTTCAAAAGGGAACAAGACAGGTTGGGAACATGGCTAGGACTGGAAAGAAGAAAAGGAAGGGGAAATGTTACTAAATATTAATTTAATATTAAAAGTAATATTACAACGCATTTTACTCAAGATTAATCTACCTTTTCCAGAAATCTTTAGATTATATCTTTGTCTCCTTCTCTTTCTTCCTCAGTATGTTTCTCAGTGTTCTTGTTTGTTTATGACCATCACTATGACAAGTACATACAGATCAAGAAATCTGTACCTGTCCAATAACAACCAAACCAAAACCAAACCAAAACCAAAACCAAAACCGAAACAAAAAACCAAAAAAAAACAAAAACAAATTTTGTCCTTATCACTTATGAACCAAACAAGTTATGTCAGTATAATTAATATCTGTGTGTTCTGCCCTCATTGCAAAATAATATAGATTATAAACAATAGGTTATTTTGGGGGGGTCAGGATTAAATTAAGTATATCCTGGGTAAACTATTTCTTAGAGGACTTGTAAGATAAGTTAACAGCCACATGTGACAGCAAAAGGGAATTTGTGTATTTTTGGCCTAGCCTCTGCAGGTTTTTTTTTTTTTAACTTGCTATCATTATCAAACAAATTACTTCAGAGGCACATCTGTATTTGCATATCTAAAGCCCACAATAAGATAAGAACCATCCTTGATGACTAAGTCTCATCATAATGAGTGCAAGCTGATTTACAGGCTGTTTGGGGAGAAAAATTAATGAGGTCTTTCTCAGCTGTGAACTCTGTGAACTACACTCAGGGCTAATCTGACAAGATATGTCCATTGGTTCAACAATGGCATGAATGGTACAACAGTTGCCAACAGGTTCCTACATGAACTGAAGACCCACTCTGAAAGAAGAGACCTATGACTGTTAATCTAGCCAAGAACTCATGACTTGAGAGCTCATAGGTCCTAAAGGGAAAGTAGTATGATTAGTTTCCTAGGTGGGTCTATAAAACTGCCTTCTATTTATTTAATCTTAGATTCATTGATTAGTGACTGTTATAATAAGGGTGACAAACAATTGCACACAAAATGCTAGACTCCACTCTGGGCAATCAGAGACAGAGGAACCATCTGTATTTTACTTGCCTTAGGCAGAAATTTTGGGAATAGACTAGAAGAATTTAAGAACTTTTTTTTCTGTTGTGATGCCTTCAGAATGTCAGTTTGCCCATGGCTTGAGATTTTCCTTTTATTCTCTTTAGGAATATTTGTGGCAGAGTAGGAAATAATGGTAATTTACACAGGAAGAGCTTGGGTTTCTAAACAGTTTTATGATCTGGGATACAGAACATGTTGCCAACCTCGAGTGTCAGGAAAATAAGACAATGACTTTCATGACTTTTTTCACGTAAACGTTCAATCATGACATTGTGCAAATGTTAATTTCAAGTAGAATGCCCTTGCATTCCACATTTAAAAAGAGGAGAAAAAAGGGGATGGTGTGTTGGTTCAAATCTTTGAGTTAATAAATATTCATGAGAATGGATGATATGGGGCTCAAAGCCCTCATTGCACTTGCATAAATATTCCTTTATGATTTTGAAGAGTAATTATTAAATTATATGAAGAAATATGCCTGATAATAAGACTGTTTATGCATAAATGCCCATTTTAATGTTTTATGTCACCTATAACCATTACCAATATTTAATTCAGAATTTAAATAAAGTTTTGAAAGCTTGCAGACACTAAGACATCTTAGAAGTGTCTTTGTGTTTGAGTTTTCTTGTTGTATATGTATAACACGTTTCTAGAAAAGTAATTCATAGCTGTATAATTACTTTCAGAATAGTTCATCACAGGCAAATATTGACATGGAAAATAAGATTATAAAAGGCAGAGATAGCAAAAACTAGAACTTTAAATAAAGAGTTTGAAATCTTAAATCTTATTATTGAAATAAAATATGAGTTGAAAACTAATGAGGATTATTCCCATTTGACAGAGTGCCTACTGTGCAGCAATTTACAGCTTAGGTTGCTGCAAACTTTTATTCTACCAACAGGTACCTAATATGTGAAAAATAGCATCAATATCACCAAAAGTCAACAAAATTGGTTCACCCAATAGTTTTTTGTCTTAGGCAACTCAGCAGTACTGTATACCTTGTCCTGAGACAAATATATTTGGTTCTCCTAGACTGATTCTCTTAGGATCTAGACTCTTCACTACGGATTTTGGAGGACAGGTCAGTGATAGAGCTCTTACCTGCAATGCATTTCCCCCAGTTTTAATACTTAGCATCAATAACAAATGAACTAATTAATTAAAACATATGTTCCCTTAAAAATATAGTCCCATCTTAAAATGGTGGATATCATTCACTTACATGATATTTTACTTTCGTAAATTTATGTTCTGAGATATAATAAACGTGTCATCCATTGGAAAAGGTGACAATTTCACCATAGCACATTGGGCAATTGTGTTTATAAATCTCACACACTGAAAAAGCATTAGAAGATCCAAAGCTGTACTCAGATATAAATAGGAAGTGTGTCATATGCAAGAAAAACAATAGGGTCCTTGTTTCTTTTCTATGTGTATATCAGAACTCTGAGGATAAGACTTCAGAGATTAATAATTTGTATTTTATTCAGTGTTTATTGAGAAAAAAGATTCGTAATGGCCATGCTGGCCTCTAATTAACTACAAAGTTCAAACTTGCCTTGAACTCATAATCTTCTACTTCTTAAATGATGAGATTAGAATTGCATATCACAATGACTGGCTAAAAGATACATGTTATATTTGACTCCTAGAGTGATGTTTGAAGGGATAAATAAACTGGAAGAAAAGCTAAAAGATTTTTCCTTAGAAAAAAACTTTACAATGTTGAGATCAACGTTTCACATTACATGGTATTTTTCCTTATCATTTATAGAATCATTTCTATTTCTGAAGATATTACTGTATAGCTAATGGACATTTCTCAAATATCTTTGTCTTCTGTGATTTAAAAACATTGCTAAGAAAAGAAATAAAATATTTAAAAATACAGTTTTCTGGACAGGTATAGCAGAAGATAGATTAGTTGGTAAATGTGTGGATAGATAGAAGGTAGGTAGATGATGATGAGAGAGAAAGAGAGATGAAGAGATATCAGGGTTATACATAGATTATAGACAGATGACAGATGATTATAAAGAAATACAGATTATATATAGATTACAGATAATGGATGATTAAAGATAAATGATGGGTATGTAATAGATAATATACCATATACAAAAAAGGTGATTGATAGTTGATATGTTATATATAGACACATAATAGATGATTTGATTTGAAATGATATATGCCAGATATATATAGGCAGACATCTTCACTGCAGACAAGGATCAGGGATTTACCCACACATTGTTATTACACAGTGTAGAAAAATTTCCAAAGATATGGAGTAATTCTGGATCTATTAACCAGTTATTTAATGCTGAGCGAATTTCTTCTATAAGTAGTCTCTTTAAAAGGTATGTTAAGAATCATGCAGACTTTCTGTGCAGCACCAACCACCGCTCTTTCATTTTGAATTATATGACAAATATATCAAAGGAAGACGTCTAACTAGTTGCCTCTCACCATAAGTGCAAATGGCTGTTCTGTATAAGAGCTCAAGACCGTACAATACAGATGTAAAAAACCAATATGATGATTAGCCTTACCTTGCTATAATATCCTATTTGTAGTTTTATGCAATTTTATAAAATCAGTAAGTGAAACATCTATATATATTTATAAAGATAATAACCTCTCTAGATCTGTTGATTGTAGCACAATTATCCTTTATTTTATATCTAATACCAACTTATAAGTGAGTACATACCATGTGTGTCTTTCTGGAACTGGGTTACCTCACTCAGGACAATCTTTTCTAATTCTATTTGTCAGCAACTTTCATGCTGTCCTTATTTTTAATAGCTGAGTAATCCATTGTATAAATTACCATATTTTCTTTGGTTGAGATATATCTAGGTAGTTTCCAGTTTCTGGCTATTAAGAATAAAGATGCTATGAACGTAGCTGAGCAAGTGTCCTTGTGGGAGGATAGAGTGTCCTTTGGGTATATGCTTATGAATGGTATGACTGGGTCCTGAAGTAGTTCAATTGCAAATTTTCTAAGAAATTGCTGTACTGATTTCCAAAGAGGATGTACAAGTTTGCACTTGCACTAGTCATGTAAGAGTGTTGATCTTCTTCCACTTCCTCTCAAGCATGGGAAGTTCCTTGTGTTTTTTTATCTTAGCCATTCTGAATGGCTTATGCAGGGAATGCCTGAATCTTTCTGGAAAGGGGAACTAGAATAGATTTTTCAGGTGAACTTGTGGCAGGTGGGAATGGGAATGAGGGGATCAGGTGGAGAGATGATAGGTGGAGAGAATACTTGGAGAAATGCCTGGAACTGAAGGGACATTTCAGGAGTAAGGTAGAGACCTCCATAGAATCTATGAGGGTGACACTAGGGATGACTCCTAGTAATGGGGACACAGGAGCCACATCTGCTGATTCTCTATAACTAACCAAGGCCTGAAGTGGATGGATTGGGACACCAATCCAGCCACAAAACCTCAAGAACTACAGTTTGCCATGACTGCAGGATATGCTGGGACAGGAGTCTAGCATAACCCTCATCAGAGAGACCACAGAGATTTAAATCAGCAACAGAGGGAGCAAATATAAAGTCTCACAACTAAATATAAAGCCTGGAGTGTCCTGTGGAAGACAGGGAGGAAGGACTGGAGGAACCAGAGAGGTCAAGGACACTACAAGAACAGGGACCACAGAACCAACTGACTGGGACTCAATTGGGCTTACAAATATCAGGGAGCTTATATGGGTCTGACCAAAGTCATATATATATATATGTCATAGCTGAGCAAATGTCCCTGTGGTAGGATAGAGTGTCCTTTGGGTATATGCTTATGAATGGTATGACTGGGTCTTGAAGTAGTTCAATTCCAATTATATGTGTGTGTGTGTGTGTGTGTGTGTGTGTGTGTGTGTGTGTGTGTATAATATATATATGTGTGTGTGTGTGTATAATATATATATATATATACATATATATACATACATATATACATATATATATATATATATATATATATATATATATATATATATATATATACATACATACATACATACATACATATCAGTATTCTTGAGGGATTTCTAACTGTGGGAGCATGGCCTGGCTTGGATTCTTTTTCCAGCCTTTGGGAACCTTTTCCTCCTACTGCCTGGTCCAACCTTCATAGGACAATATGTCTGTTTCAAGAAGCAGACTTGTTACTGTAGGTTGTTATGTTGTAGGCGATGTTCCTGGATGGCCTGCTGTTTTCTGAGGGAAGCCAAATGGTGGATGGATGGGGAAAGGGGGCATGGATGGAGGGAGATTCCTAGGAGTAGAGGAGGGAAACTGCAGCTGAGATGTAATATGTGAGAGAAGAATTAGTAAAGGGTAAAAATAAAGAGACTAGTCTAGTCCAGGTAATTGTTTATAATCCTATGCTAAAACTCTGGATATTTTCTTAATAATTCAAAACTCCTTTTAAGAGTTGACAAAATGATTACTTGAGAAAGTTTACATTCATCATTATGCATCTCAAAAAAATGAATTTGAGAAAGCCAAAACACGTTCAACAACTCCTTTAACTCCTGTGACAAGCAGAATGGCTAGCAACATGAGAGTCCTGACTTAGATTGCTGGAAGATGTGTGCTGTATATCGGTTTTCGTTTAATACATGTATATTTAAAATTATTATAAAATATGTTATGCAATATATTTAGTTCTTTTGTGTATAATCACTTGATTTATGCTGAGTATTGGTGTAGAATTCACAATAAAGATGTCTGCTAGGATCAGAGAAGGCAGTGACTTCTATTCCTCCATGAGAAATGGATTCTTAAAGACTGAAGTTGTAACTCTTTTTCATGCAGAACTAGTTAATTTATTTTTATTCAATTTAACAACACAGAATATTTCTCTTTTACATTCAAGATAGAACTTGTAAATTCCAGTGGGATTTTAGCATTCTACTAGTTCCACTACACCAAACTTAAGAGCCGTAAGTTATCAGTTCTACTTTTTCCCAAGCTAACAGTTTGGCTGAAGCCAGTGATCAAAAACACATCTATTTTTTTGTTGTTATTTTTTGTTGTTGTTTTTAAAGTTTGTTCTCTGCTGCTCAGAACTTAGTTCTGAACAGAATGCATACCAAACACAAAATATGTGAATAAATACTGTTTGTTTTTGAACTTCATTTTTTTTTTCCAGTGAAGCCCGCCACAGTATGCCACATCAGATTCAAAGAGTCAGTGATGGCAAGTGGAAGAGCTCTGGCTTAATGGGCTGTTAGACAGCTCTCTACAGTGGGTTTTCTTGTCCACTTTATAAATAAAGATAGACACTGTCAGAAAGACACTGAAAATAGAACTGTAGGATGTCAATTTTAAAGCCACATATACCCTCAAACTGCTGAAACATACTTTCAAAATATGGACTCACATTAGAAATTTACTTTATCTAAATACACATTAATTATTCAACTTTGTACAGGGTAATTTTATCCTTTAAGACAATTCATAATATTAGAGATTACAAAGTTAGCTCTTAACATACTATTTGGTTATTTTACAGTGAAACAATTGTGAAGTAGCTGATATATTTAAGAAGATGACATAGAAATAATTTTTTAAAAAAACATACATTTCCCTAATTGTATCATTTGGATACTTTCAGCTGTTTTACATTAAAACTTTGGAAACTGCTGATAAGTTTAGGTTAGTAGATGAATATTTTCAAGAATCATAATATCACTAAAATATTAAATTAGTTCTCAAATTAATGAGATGTTCTAGATTTAAATGATATTTTACAAATATTTCAATAATTTGGAAAAGGAATGGAAATAATAATAATAATATCCTCTTAATGCTAATAGCAAATAAATAGGATATTTGACTTAGTAAATGGAAGAAAGATTCTATTTTATCACATGAACTGGAGACTGTGAACCTAATATAGTGTGTATGTTCTGTGAATCTTAAAGAATATTTTAAAGAATTAACTATCTCAGATTATAATTTACAATAGTAACAACTTTTTAAAGCAACATGGAATTGAATAAGTTGTGGATAAAAGGTAAAAAGAAAACATTATTTCAAAGACAATAGAAGTAAAATTAGTTTAGTTGTTTAGTACAAAAGTGGTTTTAATTCCTCTTCAAATTGTCATATTAAATGTAATGATTCTTGTCAATCAGAAACTTTAAACATATTCAATCATTGTTAGATATAATAAATAAATGAAACTAAACAAAAGGCCTCAAAATCTTTGTAATTTTATGGAAAAAACATTTTGATGTTAAATACATTTGAAGTACGTTGGAAACATATATTCTTGTTTTAAAACTCTTGTTAAGGACTGTCTTGCAATAAGCAGTGAAGTATGTATAGAAAAATATGTTGAAAATTGTCTGGTTTTTTAAAATATAGTTTTTATTTGAAATCAAATGAATAACTGTTCTTAAAAAATAAAACAAAACCCCATACTTCACAGAAATTACTTCTATGGATCATTAATAACTTGCTAACATAAAGGGTAAATAATAATTTACCCAGTTTAGAGGCTCGGTAAACTGAGGACAGAAGCAGTCAAACAAATCAGCATTGCCTTTTCCAAATTTTAAAATGTTGAATTTGCTTTTCCTTCCATAAAGTTTACTGATGCTCATTTGTGGGAATTTTTGCATAAGTGTCTTTTTTTTCTTACAGCTTATGTGAAGCTACAATTTAGGTAAACCCACTACTGGCTACAGATCTTGAGTTGCTGGTCAAGTTTTTCCACTGAATGCCTCCCAGGTTAAAATGTCTGCTGCCCATATTGGCAATGGCCATTCCCGTGTTTGTGATTTGAATGAAGAAATACCCATAGTTCCTCTCCCAAGGATTTATTTAATCCTCTTCCTGATGTCATTAGCACTGACAGGGCTTAGGGTAACACTCCGGGAGATAAACTGTTTTGATATATTTCTTCAAAGAATGTGTTCTGTCAGTGAACGTGTCCGAATGCATCGAGGCATATAAACATGCCTCAAGTGGGATTACTTATAAAGTATAAAATGACTAGGGAGAGGAGAACTGGGGTTTTGACAGCTTGTAGTTTGAAATTGAACATGACCCCTTTTACTCTTCTGCAGAATTGGTCCTAAGTTTTACCTATCCTGATTGAAAAGGGAGGCAGTCACGGCAAAGTGAGGACAATTACAAATATAATTATTAAAAAAATCAATTTAAAATAAAGACTTGAGCTGTGTAAAGCTGCTTGAAATAAGGCATGAATTAATCAGCTTTTCTCTCATGGCTAGAAGTAGCTCTGTAGGGAAAGGCAGAAGATGGATCAAGTGAGATGGTCCAAAGAGCTTGTTAATTTGTTCTCTGGAGCATAGTCCTTAGCTAAGTGAATATGTGTCTCATTTCCATGAACATTTCATCATGAAACTACCCATTATCCTTTATGGAAGGGGTCAACAGTTTCAGGTTTTGAAAATAAATTGTTTTACTATGTAAAAGAGACCACTATGAAGGGGAATCATTTTTCAGACACATTATATCATGAATAAATCTACTCTTCTGGAATTGTTTCCAAGGAATTTGTGCACATCATGAGAGGTAAAAGTCCCAAACAAAAATGAGATATGTGTTTTAAGAAAATTAAAGTTTTTACCTATCTTTGTTTTGCCATTTTGTCATGTGACAGAGTCCATTTGGGTAGGTAGGTTCACATTGATGTGCTATGATAATATAAGTTGATAGCATGTTTTAAAGTAAGAACTCTTTGGAGAAAATACATGGCTACCAAACATATGGATTATATGCAAATATAACCTTTATAAAATTAATCAAATATGGATACTGATTGAAGTTCTCAGGAAATTTGGCCACTAATGCCATCATGACTTCTTTGATCACAGTGTTCCGCACTTCTGTAGACGTATTCAATACCATGGGTTGGAATTTCCACCAACACACAATTAAATCATAGCATTTTTTCAATTAAAATGAATGGATATGTACATATTACAAGAAAGCCAAACTACCAATCAATATCCTACTACATATAAGCGTATAGGACAACAGGCAAGGTCTCAGCCTCTTTCAGTTTCATGCCTCACTGGGTAGGGTCAGCCTTATAGATTCATGGAAGTTTTAACAGTACTGGACTTCCACACCACCCCCAAATGTCCCCACAATTTCAAATTATTTAATTTATTAATGATTATTAAATTATTGATTTAATTTCAACATGTGCTAAGTGTCCTGGAAAATCACATCTACATAATCTATTCCTTTTGCCACTTTAACTAGATAATTAGCTTTCCCTTCTATCTAATTTGAACAATGTTCTCTTTAGTTAATGAGAAGGAAAAACAGAGTTACATGGTCAAATCCTCCAATCATTTTGATTATACTTTATAAATTGCCCCAAGTTTTTTGTTTGTGTTTTGTATAAATATGTGTGTATATAAAAGGCAAATAAACACGCTTTTAACATGATGTAGCCCCATATTTAATAGTGTGGACCAGAGCTCTATTATTAATAGTGGTTTTGATGCTATACCACCTAATACATTTGTCCTTTGTTAGATGATGTCTGTGATTAATATTAGGACATATCCTAAAAATGTATGAGGTTCTGAAATTCCTATGAAACACAGAAATTTTTAAAACAATGTGTTTCATTTCAGTAGCTTATTGACAGCAGAAAATTGAATGTGGAAAATTTCATATATCATAAATTTTCTAAATTTTTAAATTAAGGAACTAAAGAGTAGCTTGACAGTTTACTCTTTCCTGAATTTGAGCTTCTCTTATTTGGAAAGTGTAGAGTAAATGATGAGACCACTGTTTCTGTTCATCCCTTCACATTGTGTATATAGACACCCAAGGAAAACAATGACTAAGTAAATACTGGACCCCAAATACATTAGGTACCATAGAATTCTTCAATATAAGAATGATTTAACTGCATGAAGATTATTCTTATGGCCTTTATTTGATAATTGAGTATTAAGCAGTCCCAAAAAATCTTATTTTGAAGTTTCTGTCTTCAGCTGGTGGATTCAACCTTTGAAAATAGCAAATCATTAATCAATTGAACTCATTAACTGATATATTCATAATTAGTCACTGTTACTCAGACCAGACGAACTAAACCCAGCCTACTTGAGAGACCCAATACTTTCCAATCAACACAATTAGATAAGCAGACTAGGCTACATGTTACTATATCAAACCTCAAGTTCAAACAAATGGATGCTCCTGTTGTTGGCCTGGTATTTCTGAAACCATGGATGAAACTTAACTTATTTTCTTTAAATTGATAATATCAAATATTTGTCATAGCAAACAGCCTTCAAGAAACACATAGTATCTAATGGAATATATGTCAGTTGTTTGAAACTGACATATAATATTGATCACTACTCTAATATCTCCCCAAAGCAAAAATAAAAAAAAATGTATTAGTCTTTTCTTATTTTTCTGTATATCATGAAGAAAGAGGGTCAAGGTTTTAACTTTTTCTTAAAATATAGAGAGCGTCATGTGATGCAAAGTTAAGAGAATGTGTCATCTTTTCTATGGCAAAAGAACAGAAATATAAGGACCATCACATTCATAGAAAGGAGGAGGGTGTTTTTAAGAAGTTGACAGCTGGGACCCTTGACATTTATACCTTTTCTCCTTTCTGCTGGTCCTGCCACCTAGGAGAAAAAAAAACATGAAAAAGACTCCTAAGAAATGTAAGTGACTTTATTGACCCATGACTTTTGTAGAACTATGACCTCTGGCTGGTGCCTGCAGAAGGTATTTCTTCTAGAAAAAGGTATGGACAACATGAAAGAACTTCTCTCTCTCTCTCTCTCTCTCTCTCTCTCTCTCTCTCTCTCGGTGTGTGTGTGTGTGTGTGTGCGCGTGTGTGTATATTCAGACCTGAAGGTCTTTGAAGAAAAACTGAGGACAGGCCTGTTGGTCAGCAAGATCTAGGAATCATCCCTTATTTGTGCTAGGTTTACAATCAGGCCCCACCCCAGCTCCTGGATTTTCCTGTGATTTCTGGGCATCAGATTCAAATCCTCAGACAGCACATTAAGGACTGAAGAATCTGTAGAAACTCTAAAATCTATTTCTCCAAAGTGTATTTATTAGCTGAGGACAGAAAGCTCTGACATTTGCCATAGAAACAAGTGAATCGAATCATAAATGCTGCAAAAAAAAAAAAATTGCAGAATTCAAAAGTGCACAGGGCAAGTTTGAGAAGAAAAGTAAGAATGTTTCTTTTTACCTGAGCCATGATATTCTTTTAAAAATAGATCCCATAAAATGCAGTCATTAAAACTTTCTATAAATTGAATGTTTTACACAGAAAAAGAAACACAATAGATGAAGATGTATTTTAATGGCAGACTCATTTCCCTGTAGAAAACTACTTAAATATAGTAATAAAAACTGGGAAATTATTTCATCTTTAGTTCCTTTAACCTTTCAGGGCATCTATTCTGGTTTGTTCAGAGTCATTTTATGCATACATAAGCAGACACTGTCAAATTTAAACTAAGAGATGAAAGAGAAAATCAACTTTAGTATCATCAATACTCCCTGCTGTACATTCCTGCTCGATCTATTTTTTCTGTACTTTAGTTCACAGAAACGTTTCATACAAGAATATGAAAAAGCCATCCCTGCCCTGTGCCTCTGTCTTGCTGTTGCTCCTTCCTATCGATCTGATCTCACCTTCATGTTTCATCCCAGGAGCTGCAGGGACCAGACCCCGGTGCAGAGTGTCAGCAGCAACTACCTCTCAGCCACATCTGCCTGAGGGGAAGCAGTGGGATGTGTGCTAGTCTGCTGGGGCCTACTTTGCTCTGGTTCAAAATCACACTGTATAGAAGCTGACACAAACTCTCTGCACAATGTCCTACCTTGTAGCCATCTTGAAGGTGAAACAGTTTTCATGAGCAACAGACTCTGAGAAAACGATGCCTTCAGGAAACTAATTTTTAAAAAGGAGGAAGTGCATGCTGAAGGTGTTTCTCATTTGATATTGACTCTTCATGCTAGATTTCTCATTTATGAAAAATAAATGCATACTGTAGTCTCAGGAGTCTAGCATCAAGAGTATCAGTAAAGGTCTCTAGGTTTTAGAAGGTATATTTACTCAGACAGAAGTGTGTCACTTAGAAAATGATTAACACTCTATTTTTTTATTTGTTTGTTTGTTTGCTTGTTTTTTATTTGCCCAAAAGCAACTCTACCCATGTTGCTGAAGAAAGTGAAGTTTATGTTTGGCAAATTTTGACTATTGATTTCAGTATTTGTAGTTTTCTGTAGCCAGTGTCACTCTAAGAATATAGGAGCACAAAGGCACTGTGGCTGATGCTGGGCTTACTAGCAATGTATTATTATTTCTTTTTTTCTTCCCAATTGATAGAAAGTGTGAAAGAAGAGCACAGACTCAGATTTCCATGTTTCCTCAATAAAGTCCAAAAGCCATTTTCACTGGGCTGTGCCAGAATGCATCATGGAAGCACGTGACTTGTAAGCCATTTTTCCCATCACCATGCTCCCTTCTCACAGTCCTGAGGACTGACTACATCTAACAGTAGTGCCTATTCTAAAATTTCTTGAGGTCTGTGGTCCAGACTGGAAGTGAAAAATCAAGGAATGCATGAAATGCAGAGACTATGTGGGATAGCTGCTATGTATGCTTGGATTTTTATCAGAGACTTTTGCAGGTTTCATAACAAATTTATAACCTTTGAATGCCTTCTTCCTTAATTAATATTGATGTATTAATAAGAGTCTAAAATATACAAACATACACATCTTACAGTAATTTTGTAAAAATATGCACTATCCCCCCCCAAAAAAAATCTTCAAGACTCTGATCTTTGATTTATTTTAAAAATATTCTCATAGTTTTGATTTGTTCCAGTTTTGAGTCTTACTTTACTATTTTAGCTTAAAATAACATAGGCCAACACTTCAATACATTAATATTTTTAGCACTGCTCTACCACCCAGGCATCAGTCTACAAAGGATATGGTTCATATCATCAGGAAAAGAAGGCAAATTCTGGCCTTGCATTCCATGAAAGCTCTAAATCAAATCACTTTGATCTTCTTCATTTTCTCCACTTTGATTCTCGCACAGTATTTACATCCTCTTATGTTTATATGACCTTGTGAACCCATGGCAGCTTCAACAGACAGCCTATGAAAATAAGCAGCATGTTGTTAAAAACCAACCATACTTTAATAAGTCTGCTAAAAGCTGATAGCATTGCTCAGACTATACGAAGCATTAATTATCCTTCCTCTGTCCTGAGTCATAGATTATAAGAAAAGGAAAGGGCGCAACCTTAGTCCATCTCTGCAGCAAAATTGCAGCAACAATAAAAAAAATCAAATTGTGTTTGTTAAAATGTTGAGGTTGACATCTGATGACTTCCTCCAAGTGCCTCACTTGGCTCCACATTTGTTTATAGTGACGATAAACAAATTCAATGTAGAAACCGGGATTTGAGTGACAGTATATGTTTAAAATACATTTTGAGATAGAAACAGACTCTCCAAGTAAACAATGAGTAGTTAGTTCCTTTATGCAAGCTTCTAGATGAAAATTCACCAAATTGAAAATTGTACCCTTTGAAAGCATTTCATTTTGCTATGTTACTACCTAAAAATGTTAATTAAAGAAAGAGATTAAGTGTATTTTGAATGATCTAAGTCAAATTCTGATGGAAGTATCACACTTTGTTGGGACTGTAAGAATCACCCAAGCATGAAGGACACATGTAACATCAAAGCAATAGGACTAATATACTAAAACTTAAGAACAACACAACACTACCATTTTCCAGCAACAGTGGGCAAAACACAACTTCATATCTATGCATTTAATACTATTTGAACTACCATTCATGCACTGCATAATATTTATTCATCTATACCAACTCATAAACTGTTTTAGAAATTATTCATAAGTAGCATTTGAAGAACTCCTTCAAAGCCCTGAGAAAGAAGAAGATCGGCTTTTGTACCTTGCATTAGGTCATCTACAGAGAGGAGCAAGCAGATGTGTTGCTACTGGAGCAAGATTGTAACTTTGCTTGCACTTGAAATATGTGCAATAATAGTAAGATAGACTACACTTTAAAATCATATTTTAATAAAACCATGACTCCTATCAAACCTATTTGATTTGAACCATGGCAAGTAGTGGAAATAATGTCTCAGTCATACTGTGACCTTAGATCCCTGCTATTATTACCTTGTTGTAATAAAACAGGTCTTACTGCCTTTTAATAGTCTTATTATTGATCATAACTTGAAGCCACAGCAATCCTGGGTTCTGTTAAACCCAGTGGAGGTTTACTGTGACTGGTAGTAGACGCTCAGAAAAGGACTGGTACTCAGTTGTGTCTTTGCCAGATATTTAAATGTGATCTCTCAGTGTGATGTGCTTTTTCCATTACTTGAGTCAACCATTTTGAATTCCAAGAATTCTTCCAAAATTGAGGATTTCAAACAGCTGTCATTCTCTTAGTGTTTCAAATTTGCAAATTGTCACATGTGCCCCATTCCGTTGAGCAAATTTGACACGCTCACCTCAGTTCCTGCTCACTGAGCTAAATCCCCAAATGTGGGAGCAGATGCTGACCATAATGTGACAGTAAAATGATCTAATTGTGGAAATAAATATGGGAGGAATGTTATTGTGGAGATTATTTACAATACAACTCTATTTGTATTATCAATTCTATTATCTACAGGAGCCTTCGACCAGTAATTCAAAAAAGTTAAGGTATTTCATGGAACATATCTGAAAACAAGCGGCACAGTGAGGGTCCTGGGAGGGCAGCTTCATGGCAAAGCCACCAATGGATCTTTCTGAAGATATAAGTGCTCACTCTGTCTATAAATCAATCTTTATGTCAGCACACCATGGGACTTACATTTTTTCCTCACAGTGCAGCTCTCCCCCATTAGTGAGGTTCCCTGTGCAGAAACTTCACTGACAGAAAACCAAACAAATCAAAAATAACAAATGTCCTTAGTCATTGACCAGAGTACAAGGGTGTGGTTTTTGTTAAATTGGTTATTTTATTTATTTAAATTTCAAATGTTATCCCCCTTCCCAATTTCCCTTCTGCAAACCTCCTCTCCCTGCTTCTTTGAGTGTGCTCTCCTACCCATCCACCCATGGACTAAACTACCAACCAACGAGTGCAAGGTTTTCAGTAGAAAAAGTAAAAGCTCTGGCCCAGATCCATCTCTCTCCCTGGAGCTTTGAAATTCACACACACACATACACACACACACACACACACGTGTGCACAGAGACACAGGCATGCATACATGAAGGAGCACATGCACACAATTGTCATTAGGTTAAACTATTTACTATTTATTTGGGGTTATTTCCTATATACAAGTAAAGTAAAAATATAATAACTTATTCTGCAGTCATGAGGTCAATCGAGCTAACGTATTCCCACTCAATCAATGGAACAATGGAGGATTTTATGTTAGAGAAGATGTGGACCATAAACATGAAACTGGCACCCTTTAAATGCCTTGCTGATGACAGTGAAGCACTCTTCCTCACCCAACCACGAATTCAGATTTTCCCTAAGAGGGAAGGTTTTTTTTTTTTTTTTTTTTTTAATAATGAAAATCCTCAGTTACAAATCAAAACCAATGTCCTAGGTATAATGACTATTATTGAACTTTGTCATTATTCCTAAAAGAGAAAAAGAGTGATGAACAGATACAGACAAAGATAAAATAAGAACTATAATCTTCAAAACTAAAATATAGTTGTATAAATACATAGCTGATGGATATTTTAATATCTTAGACATGAAGGTAATAATACATGTAAATAATTATGTTATAATTAGATGCTTTTTTAGCATTTGTTTACTGTATACCCATGACATGCAGAAAAAACAAACAGACACAAACTTAGGTCTTAGGTAAATTCATAATTGGTACTTTGTAGAAGCAATTCTATTATTTCACTTTGAATGATGTACTTTTTAAAACAATGGGCAGTCAAGTTAATTTTAAAAGATAAACAAACATAAAAATTTAAGTATGTTAAAAAGTTAAAGATATTTGCCTTTTATGGAGAATGGTAAGAATACCCTTATTTTTATAACTTTATCTGTTGTGCTGACTAAGTTTTGTCAACATGACACAAGTAAGAGTTGTCTGGAAGGAGAAGACCTCAGATCAGGAAAATGTCTCCCTAAACAAGATGTAGCTGTAAAATACTTTCCTAATTGGCCATTGATAGAGGAAGGCCAAGCCCATTATGGGTGGTGCCATCCCTGGGCTAGTGGTTCTGTTTTCTCTAAGAAAAGTAGGCCAAGAAAGCCTTAGGAAGCAAGACAGAAATCAACACTCCTCTATGGTCTCTGCATCAGCTGCTGCCTCCAGGTTCCTGCCCTCTCTGCTTGTGATGATCAAGTGTGATGTGCAACTATGGGTGAGATAAACTTCTTTCGCCTCAAGTTGATTTTACTCCTGGTGTTTCACCACAGCAATAGAAACCCTAAGACACTATACTGATATCCATTGAGTACAAGTTCCTGTTTGATAGTAACTTAAACCTCGGTGGGGGGCGGGGGGAGAGGAATCCAGTTCTTCCTTTAAAACTCATAGACTCAGTGGCGCCTATTGTCTTGTTCAGCACAAACCTGAAGAAAGGTAAACCTGGTGGTATAATAACAGCAGTTCCATTCCAAAAAAAATTCTGAAGCAGTTAGGAATATTAGTCTTTGTGCTATAGTCAAGACTAGAATTAGATCGATAAACTCAAAGCCATTAAAGGGGAACTATGTGCTTTACTTGGTCAAAAATTCTACAAGTTCATCTCATCCAAAAACACTCAAATACATACCCAAAGCAGATTTTTGTCAACTGCCAAGACATAGTATGGGCTGCCAAATAGACATATAAAGTTAATGATTATATTGTGTATAGCATTATTATATTTAAATGTACTCAGTAAATGGAATGATTGTACACACAGCTGGAAACTGCCATAGACATTATATTCTTCAAGGTTACTGGGAACACTGTTTATAAGATGCATAGCCATTGAGTCAGGGTGAAACACAGGATTATGTTCCAGGCATTCTGATTATGCAACTTTTTTGTCAACTAGTCAAAAAACAATCCTGTTTCAATGTGTATTCTGGCTGAAGGACACCTTTTGAATATATAGTGCTAACCCCATTAACATTGAACTTACAAACAACAGTGCTATAACTCATGCCTGAGAGAGAATATTTACATATATTTTCTCCACAAGGAACATCACAGCCATTGTGTGCTGGGAAGTAGTACTACCTGGCCCTTCAAAGGTAGATGCGAGAGCTATGTGAAGCAGGGAAGTCACTGTCTCTGCCCCCAGCAGCAAAAGGAAGAGGGCAGGGAGTATAAAATTCATACACTAAATGCATACTGAAAGGGACACTTGTTTAACAGGACTAGAGTTGAAATTAGCAGAGCATTTAAAAAGAAAAAAAAAATTAACCTAGGACCAGTTCCATGTTCAGAATAAATGGCTCAAGGATTCCTTTTTCTTTCTTCTGCTGCTCTGCACTTTCCTGTGTGCAATCTCAAAGAGCATATATATTCCTTTTGTGGTTTCACATAAATTCTGGAGAACAGACAAGTTTGCAAAGATGGAAACCGCGGGCAAGGAGCATCAGCTGACTCTGCACGCTTGCCTATGCATAGTTATATTCTAATACAAATGCTCTAACTTAGAATGTGTTCACTCGCTTTTGTTCCTGGGTTTGAATCCTGAGAAACAGCCACACAGTGGCCCTGCCAGCTTCACTTTACCCTTATCCTGAGTTCTATTACTCTTTACTCAAATTCATTGAATAGCTTAATTTTTATTCACAACCACTCCTTCAATTAAGAAAATCAATGAGTTTTAACCTTATCTTTGTGAGGAACTATGGTCTAGACTGCTGGTCAATTAAATTACAATTTCTCAGAATGGGTCTAAGCATCATTATTATTTTAAATACTGACTAAGAAGCTCTCTAGATGATTTTACCCAGCAGTCAGGCTTAACAGCAAAGTTTAAGTACAAAACTGATCCAGCATTAGGTGGGTCAAGCTCTGTTGTATCTTTGGACAGAGTCATTGCTCTCATGTAGAAAATGAGTACTGTAGCCACTACTTTGTAAAATATTTCCATGACAAAATAAACTAGCATTTATGAAAGGTGAATCCTTCTGTAGACAACTGGTGTGTGTGTGTGTGTGTGTGTGTGTGTGTGTGCACATGCGCGTGTGCATGCACTTGCTTGTATGCTCATATGGTGAATCCATGTGAGTGAGTGAGTACATGTACATACCTGTGCATGCCTAAACTGAGGGCAGACATCATGGTTTATATGACAAATGAATAAAATCTATTGCAACATCATGTTGAACATGTTGTTGATGGCATTGTGAGAAGAGATCTCTATATCACTTTTTAAAAACAAAATGAGAAAGATAAACCCTCAATGGAACAGGACTTTTCATTCATGGTTCTGAGAAGAAAAACCACAAAAGCAAATTTGTCTGTTTATCTAAGCTAGGATGAAGCTTTCTTCTTTGGCCTTGCTGTCAGTTCTCCAAACATTCTGTGATCCAGAACTCAAAGTAGTGACCTTACAGATCCTCAGATATACACCATTGTCCTCTTAGGTTTTCATGTCTTTAGATGTAGACTGAGCAACACTGCCAGCCTCATTAAATGTCTAGTTTGCATACAGACTGTAATGGAACTTCCCAGCTACCATAGTCGCATGAAATACTTCCCTGATAAATCCCTTTTCATCTATGAATTTATACCTGTTATATTAGTTTTGTCTCCCTTGAGAAACTACCTAATAAAGATTCTGCACTAGGGAGCTAGAATATAATTCCTTCTTACTCAGTTCCTTAACACACACAGAATGAGAACTGCCAAATTGTTCACTTTGCAAAAAATAAAAGGCTGTGATTAAATACACAAAGCTACTTAATACTCAAGGATAACGAGTACAAAAGTCAATTATCAGCTCTGCAAAACCAGATAATCACGTCATTGCAACAATCAGGCACCCATCATGCTGTCAAAGAGATATTATATATTTTTAAAGATTTTTAGGCCCAGCTACCTTTTCAGTCCATGCATGAGCTTTCAAAGACATGCAGGAGTGGAAACTCACAAAGTAAATGTTCCCGCCTGCCAAGTTGTTCAGCTATGCTCTACTTCTGTTGCTCCTTTCCAGCATCCTGTTCACATTCAAAGACCATTCCTCATCAGAGGTTAAGAATCATTCAATAAGGGGAGCAGCCATGTCCAAGCCACACAGTGATAGACATCTTCCTCCAGTTCGCAGCAGTAGATGCAAAGGGGATGACACTGGAATTCTGATTTGACATTTTGGTAAATGTATTTCTTATGTTTTTCTATAAACTAGCAGAAAATCTAGCATGAACTTCATAGAAAAAAAAAAGGACAGAGTTCACAGAACTCTTCAATCTTCCTGGTTTAGAACTTATCTTTTCAGTCATGTAATTAACATCTGGAAAAAGGAGGAGCACTTTAAAAACAGATATATGAAGATTTTGTGCTTTTCTTCCAGAAAAAAATCAATTTCAGTTAAATATCCAAAATGTAAATGGTATATTTGGTATTAGACAGGATGGAGGCTTCTAAAACTGATTTTAAGAAGGCTTCTGGGATTTTCTTTTTCCATCCAGCTAACTCATTGGCAGAAAGTCAAGAATATTGAACTAATAATTAAAACAGTATCAAGGCAATAGTCTCCTCAAAATATATTATTTCTTCTTCCTTGACCTTCTTTCCAAATTAAATATTTTTAGGTCATTTCATAAAATTGAAACTTTACTCAACAACACAAAAAAACTAGTGAAGTATCTAACTGGCAAAAGTGTGTGTGTGTGTGTGTGTGTGTGTGTGTGTGTCTGTGTATTAAAACTTAAAGAGATATCTAGTGTACTAGAAAGATGGACCAGTGGAGAACATGCCTATGACACAAGCATTAGGGCCTGGCTTCAGATCTACAGTGTCCATTAAAATTCTGAGTATGCCATTAGACATCTGTAATCTGTGACCCAAAATGTAGAAATATATGAAACAGGATACCTGCTGATCACATACTCCCATAATCTTGATAGACTGGTAAATTCTTGTTCAATGAGAGATCTTATGTTTATCTAAAAAAAAAAAAAGAAGAAGTAAAGAAGAAAATAAATAGATACATGAAAAAGAGTTAGGTAAAGAAGAAATTGAAGAAACATCATACATGCACATGCACACAAACACAACACACATACCACTTAGTGGTTCTGCATATGGGCACCATTAATTTTTCACAGTCAGTGGAAACTTAAAATTCATTTGTTTCATATAAATGCAGCATAGAAGTATGGAACAGTCGTGAGATTATATAGTGGAAACAGAAGTGAGACTATATAGTGAGAGCAGTCATAAGACTATCTAGTGAAAATAGACATAAGACTATCAAGTGGGAACAGATGTGAGACTATATAGCAGGAGCAGTTGTGAGGCTGTATATTGAGAGCAGTCATGAGACTATGTAGTGGGGACAGATGTAAGACTGTAGAGTGGAAACAGCTGAGAGACTGTATAGGAGTAACAGATGTGAGAGTATATAGTGGGAGCACTCATGAGACTATATTCTGTGAACAGACGTGAGACTGTATAGTGGGAGAGGCTCAGGATAATGTACTCAGGTCATGTGATAAATATTAGGACATGTAATAATCATGCAAAAGGAATGCAAATATGTTTACCAATGAGAGAAATTCTCCTTAAATTAACAAAAACATTTTCAGCACAGTGCAATGCTTCAAAATATGATTATTTCAAATAAAAGTTAGTGAGCTTGCATACATCACTTTTATGTAATTGCCAACAATCCTATCTCTAGTGAATTCTATCATTTGTAAAAATTTGTCTTTTCTTGCTTTTTGATTTCTTTTCTTTATTTATATCACTATTTGAAACTTCTAAAAGGATATTTGTTTTTGTTTTAATTCCAATTCTATGATTTTCCTTCTTATACCATCTCTAAGAGGTATAAAGTGGTAAAGAATTTTAGCAAATTCATAGCAACCCTTCCCTGTCTTGTAAAGTTGCTCCTGTGTTTTGTTTTGCTATAGTGTTGACATCAGCACTGTGCAGAAATGACACAATGGTGAACAGACTTTTAAGTACAATTTCATTTGTGAAAGATAAAATTTCTCAGTATTTTTAAACATGCACACACATTATGTATGTGAGTACACTGTTGGTATCTTCAGACACACCAGAAGAGGGCATCCGATCACATTACAGATGGTTGTCTGCCACTATGTGTTTGTTGGGAATTGAACACAGGAAATCTGGAAGAACAGCCAGTGCTCTTAACTGCTGAGCTATCTATCTCTCCAGCCCCAGTTTCTCAGTATTTTGTGTCTGTGAGTGAGTGCATTAATGGAGAAAAAAAGCACTGTAATTTTTGAATGATGTCATCAAAGCTGTAGGTATCAGATCACAGTATTTCAGATGAGTGCAGTGGCAGAAACGGGTGCCCATAAATGCTAAACAGAGCAATGCACATCATTTTTTTTGTCTAACTTTATATGAAAACATTGTATCTGCTCATAATTTCTATATCTTTGATGATTAGTATTGAAATATTTATTGCCAGTTTGATGGGATTAGAAACATCTCTTGACATACCTTGAGTGAGAATGATTTCACAGAGGTTTAACAATAAAGGGAAGCTTGAATAATAGTATTGTTGCTTCAGCTAGGATATTGGGCTGAATAAAAAGGAGAAAAGAGAAGGACTATAAGCACCAGCACCATGCCTTCTCAACATGATGGCTGGACCCCAAAAAACATAAGGCAAAGCAAATCTTTCTTGCTGAGCTATATTTCTTAATTGTGTTGTCACAGGAATGAGAAGTATGTGTGTGTGTGTGTGTGTGTGTGTGTGTATTATTGGCTGTTTGACTTAATCATCTTTACAGATGCAGACAGTCATTTAACACATATAAGCATTCTGTCATCATAAAAGTCATGGAAAGGCTAGGTGGAGAAAATTATACCTAAATAAAAGGCAGTGTGTGACAGGCCTATAGCCAAAACCTTGCCAAATGAAGCCAAACTAGGAGAATCATAGTAAGCTTGGGTATAAGACAAGATTAACTGTGTTCTCTTGCCTCCATACTCAATATGATATGAAAGTCTTAGAACAGTGAGTCAAGAAAAGGAAATAAAATAAGTCAGGGGATGTCTAGTTTTAGGTATCTTCCTATTCATAATAAAACCACTAACTCCCCATGTTCAAATTATAGAGATGTTAAATGTTCTGCAATGTGTCCAGATGCAAAATGAACTCACAAAATCAGTAGCTTTCCCATATACCAAGAAAAAACACATGGAAAGTGATATCTCTTAACAATCCAAATCCCCTAAAAAATATGAATTTAAATCCTTAGTATTAAACCCGCCTAAGGGAAAACAATAGATTTCTGCAATTAATATTGAATTTAAAAATATGTTAAAATGGCCCTCCTACCAGAAGCAATCCTGATCAAAATTCTAGGATCATTCTGTAAAGACATAGACAACACAATCCTCAAATTTATGTTGAGGGAACCAAACAAAACAAAACAACAACAAAAAACCAACCAACCAAACAAAAAAACAAAAAAACCAAGAAGAACCAACGCAATCTTAAGTAGAAATAACACTGAAGAGCTATCATACTTCTTTATGTCAAAGAAATACTACAGAACCAACTATTAAAAACTACATGGTGAACTTGGGCCGGAACTCAGGAGACAGTCCCATGGTCTCCAGAGGATTCTCCACCTGACAGGCACCCTAGCAAGCCTAGGATCTTAGGATCACTGGTGAGTGGAACACAACATCTGTTCCAACAGAACCAGGCGTGTCTGGGGCCAGCTGGAACACGGACACAGGAACCCAGCCTTATCAGTGGTTCAGGTTCCTTCCAGTCACCTTTGGTCTACCTTGGTTTCAAACTCAACGGACTACCCCAGGGTCCTCAAAGGAGATACCATGTCTAGGTGGTCTAACATGCGCAGGATCTTAGGATCCCAGCATCCCAGGAACATGGTCACACCAGGATCTCATGGTGTCAGAGGAAGCTTGACTGCCAAGAACTCTGACACACACAGAATCTCAGCATCACAGGATCCCAGAATTACAGGATCACAAAGAAAGTGGGACTCACAAAGAAAGTTGAGAAGTTATGACTCAACTGAGATTACAGGAAGGACAGGCTACAATCAGATATATCAAGGGCAGGGAACACTTGAGATAATCAGATGGCAGGAGGCAAGCATAAGAACAGAAGCAACAGAAACCAAGGTTACTTGGCATCATCAGAACACAACTCTCCCACCATAGCAAGTCTTGGGAAAACAATCACAAGATATGGATCTAAAGTCACTTCTTATGATGATGATGGAGGACTCTAAGAAGAACATAAATAACTACCTTAAAGAAATACAGAAGAACACATCAAACAGGTGAAAGAATTGAACAAAACCATCCAGGATCTAAAAATGCAAGTAGAAACAATGCAGAAATCACAAAGGGAGACAACTCTGGAAATAGAAAATCTAGGAAAGAAGTCAGGAGCCATAGATCCAAACATATCAAACAGAATACAAGAGATAGAAGAGAACATCTCAGGTGCAGAAGATACCATAGAAAACATTGACCAACAATCAAAGAAAATACCAAATTCAACAAGATAATAACCCAAAAACATCCAGGAAATCCAGGACACAATGAGAAGTCCAAACCTAAGGATAATAGGTATAGAGGAGAAAGAAGATTTCCAACTTAAAAGGCCAGTAAATTTCTTCAACAAAATTATAAAAGAAAACTTCCCCGTCATAAAGAAAGACACCCATGAGCATACAAAAAGCCTACAGAACTCCAAATAGTTTAGACCAGAAAAGAAATTCATCCTCTCACATAATAATCAAAACACGAAATGAACAAAACAAAGAAAGAATATTAAAAGCAGTAAGGGAAAAAGGTCAAGTAACATATAAAGACAGACCTATCAGAATGATACCTGACTTCTTCCCAAAGACTATGAAATTCAGAAGATCCTGGGCAGATGTCATAGAGATACTAAGAGAGCACAAATGACATCCCAGGTTACTATACCCAGCAAAACTCTCAACAACCAGAGACAGAAAAACAAAGTTATTCCATGACAAAACCAAATTTAAACATTATCATTCCACAAATCCAGCCCTTCAAAGGATAATAAAGGGAAAACTCCAACACAAGGAGGGAAACTACACTCTAGAAAAAGCAAGAAAGTTTTCTATTAACAAACCTAAAAAGAGAGGCCCATTGGACAAGCAAACTGTATATTCCCCAGTACAGGGGAACGCCAGGGCCAAAAAAAAAATGGGAATGAGTGGGTAGGGAAGTGGGGGGGAGGTTATGGGGGACTTTTGGGATAGCATTGGAAATGTAATTGAGGAAAATATGTAATAAAAATAAATAAATTAAAAAAAAACAAATCTAAAAGAAAATAGCCACATGAACAAAATTTCAACTCTAACAATAACAGGCAGCAACAATACATTTCCTTAGTATCTCTTAATATCAATGGACTCAATTCCCCAATAAAAACACATAGACTAACTGACTGGTTATGTAAACAGGACCCAACATCTTGCTGCATACAGGAAACCCATCTCAGTGACAAAGACAGATACTACCTCAGAGTAAAAGGCTGGAAAAAAAAATTCCAAGCCAATGGTCCCAAGAAACAAGCTGGAGTAGCCATTCTAATATCAAATAAAATCAACTTTCAACCTAAAGTTATCAAAAAAGATAAGGAGGGACACTTCATACTCATCAAACATAAAATTTACCAAGATGAACTCTCAATTCTGAACATCTATGCTCCAAATGCTAAAGCATCCACATTCATTAAAGAAACTTTAGAAAAGCACCAAACACACATTGCAGAGCACACAGTAGCTGTGGGAGTCTTGGACACTCCACTCTCATAAATGGATAGATCTAGAAACAGAAACTAAACAGACACAGTGAAGCTAATAGAAGTTATGGAACAAGTGGATTTAACGGATATCTATATAACATTTTATCCTAAAACAAAAGTATATACCTTTTCCTCAGCACCTCATTGACCATATAATCAATCACAAAACAGGCCTCAACAGATACAAAAATATTGAAATAATCCCCTGCATCTTATCAGATCACCACGGACTAAAGCTGATCTTCAATGATAACATAAATAATAGAAAACCCACATACATGTGGAAGCTGAACATCACTCTACTCAATAATAACTCAGTCAAGGACAAATTAAAGAAAGAAATTAAAGACTTTTTAAGAGTTTAATGAAAATAAGTTTTTAGAGGGTAGAGCAAATTTAAGACTTTTTAGAGTTTAGCCACAATATATCCAAACTTATGGGACACAATGAAAAAAATCCTAAGCAGAAAAATCATAGCTCTGAGTGCCTCCAGAAAGAATCTGGAGAGAGTATACACTAGCAGCTTGACAGCATACCGAAAAGCTCTAGAACAAAAAGGCACAAATTCACCCAAAAGGAGAAGAGGGCAGGAAATAATCAAACTCAGGGCTGAAATCAAACAAATACAAACAAAAAGAACTATACAAAAATAAACCAAACCAGGAGCTGGTTCTTTGAGAAAATCAACAAGATAGATACACCCTTAGCCAGGCTAACTAAAGGGCACAAGGACAGTATCCTAATTAACAAAATCAGAAATGAAAAGGGAGACATAACAACAGAACCTGAGGAAATCCAAAAAATCACCTCACATTATAAAAGCCTATACTCAACATAACTGGAAAACCTGGATTAAATGGATAATTTTCTAGACAGATACCAGGTACCAAAGTTAAATCAGGATCAGATTAAGGCTCAAAACAGTCCCATATCTTCTAATGAAATAGAAACAGTAATTAATAGTCTCCCAACCAGAAAAAACTCAGGACCTGATGAGTTCAGTGAAGAGTTTTATCACGCCTTCAATGAGGACCTAATTCCAATACCCCTCAAACTATCCCACAAAATAGAAACAGAAGGTTTCTATCCGATTCATCCTATGAAAGCACAGTTACTCTGTTACCTAAGCCACACAAAGACCCAGCAAAGAAAGAGTACTTCAGACCAATTTCCCTTATGAATATGCAAAAATACTCAATAAAATTCTCACAAACCAAATTCAAGAACACATCAAAACGATCATCTATCATGATCAAGTATGCTTCATCCCAGGTATGCAGGGATGGTTCAATATATGCAAATCCATCAACATAATTCACTATATAAACAAATTCAAAAACAAAAACCACATGATCATCTCATTACATGCTGAGAAAACATTTGTCAAAATCCAACAACCCTTCATGATAAAAGTCTAGGAAAGATCAGGAATTCAAGGCCCATACCGAAACATAATCAAGGTAATCTACAGCAAACCAGTAGCCAACATCAAACTAAATGGAGAGAAACTCGAAGCAATCCCACTAAAATCAGGGAATACAGAAGGCTGTCACTCTCTCCCGACTTATTTAATATAGTACTTGAAGTCCTAACCAGAGCAATTAGACAAAAAAAGGGAGATAAAAAGAATATAATTTGGAAAGGAAGAAGTCAAAATATCACTATTTGCAGAGGGTATGATAATATATATACATGACCCCAGAAAATCCACTAGGGAACTTCTAAACCTGATAAACAACTTCAGTGAAGTAGCTGGATATATAATTAACTCAAACAAATCAGTGGCCTTTCTCTACACAAAGGAAAAACAGGCTGGGGTAGAAATTAAGGAAACAACATTCTTCAAAATAGTTACAAATAATATGAAAGATTTTGGTGTAACTCTAACTAAGGAAGTCAAAGATCTGTATGATAAAAACTTCAAGTCTCTGAAGAAAGAAATCGAAAAGGATTTCAGAAGATGGAAAGATCTCCCATCTCATGGACTGGCAGGTAATAAAATTGACTATCTTGCCTAAAGCAATCTACAGATTCAATGCAATCCCTATCAAATTTCCAACTCAATTCTTCACAGAGTTAGAAAAAGCAATTTACAAATTCATTGGAATAACAAAAAACCTAGGATAGCAAAAACTATTCTCAACAATAAAAAAACCTCTAGTAGAATCACCATGTCTAACCTCAAGCTGTACTACAGAACAATTGCGATAAAAACAAAAAATAAAAAATAGACAAACAAAAAAAACAAAAACATAACAAAACAAACAAACAAAAAACAACAACCTGCATGGTACAATGACAGACAGGTAGATCAATGGAATAGAATCAAATACTCAGAAATGAACCCAAACAGCTATGCTCATTGATCTTTGACAGAGGAGCTAAAACCATCCAGTGGAAAGAAGACAGCATTTTCAACAAATGGTGCTGGCTCAACTAGAGGATAGCATGTAGAAGAATTGGAATTGATACATTCTTATCGAGTTGTACAAAGATCAGTTCTAAGTGGTTCAAAGATCTCCACATAAAACCAGAGACACTGAAACTTATAAAGGAGAAAGTGGGGAAGAACCTCGAAGGTATGGGCACAGGGGAATAATTTCTTAACAGAACAACAATGGCTTGTGCTGTAAGATTAAGAATCGAAAAATGGGACCTCATAAAATTGAAGTTTCTGTAAGGCAAAAGACACAGTCAATAAGACAGCACAGCAACTAACAGATTGGGAAAAGATCTTTACCAATCATAAATCCAATAGGGAGCTAATATGCAATATAATAAAGAACTGAGGAAGTTGGACTCCAGAAAACCAAATAACCCTATTTTAAATAGGGGTACAGAGCTAAACAAAGAATTCTCAACTGAGGAATACTGAATGGCTGAGAAGCACCTTAAAAATGTTCAACATCCTTAATCACCAGGGAAATCCAAATCAAAACAACCCTGAGATTCTACCTCACACCAGTTAGAATGGCTAAGATCAAAGACTCAGGTGACAGCAGATGCTGGTGAGGATGTGGAGAAAGATAAACACTCCTCCATTGCTGGTGAGATTGCAATCTGGTACAATCACTCTGGAAATCAGTCAGGCAGTTCCTCAGAAAATTGGACATACTTCTACCAGAAGATCTAGCAATACCACTACTGGGTATATACCCAGAAGATGCTCCAACTTGTAATAAAGACGTGTGTGCTACTATTTTCATAGTAGCCTTATTTATAATAGCCAGAAGCTGGAAAGAACCCAGATGTCCATCTACAGAGGAATGGATACAGAAATTATGGTACATTTACACAATGGAGTACTACTCAGCTAGTAAAAACAATAAATTCATGAAATTCTTAGACTAATGCATGGATCTGAAGGATATCATCCTAAGCGAGGTAACAATCACAAAAGAACACACATGATATGTACTCACTGATGAGTGGATATTAGCCCAGAAGCTCAGAATACCCAAGATAAAATTTGCAAAACACATGAAACTCAAGAAGAAGGAAGACCATAGTGTGGACACTTCGATTCTTCTTAGAAGGGGGAACAAAATACTCATAGAAGGAGTTACAGAGACAATGTTCAGAGCAGAGACTGAACACAAGACCATCCAGAGACTGCACCACTTGGGCATCTATCCCATAAACAACCAAACAACAGACAAACCCAGACCCTATTGCAGATGCCAACAATATCTTGCTGACAGGAGGCTAATATAGCTGTCTCCTGAGAGGCTCTGCCAGTGCCTAATACAAAAGTGGATGCTCACAATCATCCATTAGATGGAGCACAGGGTCCCCATTGAAGGAGCTAGAAAAAGTACACAAGTAGCTGAAGGGGTTTGCAGCCTCGTAGGAGGAAGAACAATATGAACTAACTAGTAACCCAAAGGCTCCCTGGGACTAAACCACCAATCAAAGAAAACACAAGGAGAGACAGATGGCTCTAGCTGCATATGTAGCTGAGGATGGCCTAGTTGGTCATCAATGGGAGGAGAGGCCTTTTGTCCTATTAAGGTTCTATGCCCCAGTATAGGGGAATGCCTGGGCCAGGAAGTGGGAGTGGGTGGGTTGGGGAGCAGGGGAAGCAGGGAGAATTTCATGGGGGAAACTAGGAAAGGGGATAACATTTGAAATGTAAATAAATATATCTTTTTTAAAAAAGAAGAAAAAAATTATAAAGAAACTCTTGATACCCTTAAGTTTTGTTAGGAAAGTCAGTGCACTGATTTTTGAGGACATGATACAAATACATGATATAAATAAAAGTGTGTGATAAACTTTAAAAACAAATACATTGTAAGGACATAAAAAAGACACATAGACCAACTGAATAAAACAGGCCCACATAGTATTCAAAACAAATGCAGCTACCTGATTTTTTTTTTGTATATAGATGCCAAAATTATACAGTAGAGAAAATACCACTTCACAAAGATGCTAGGGAAGTTGGATTTCAACATACAGGGAAATGAAACTAGATTCTTTGTCTCTAACCTTGGATAAAACTCAACTCTAGATGGATCAAAGATCTCAACATATGTTTTGATTTTCTAAAATTAATAAGGAAAATGATGAGGAGAAATTAAGTACTAGAGCCAAACTTACTCATTATATCAAAGAATGTCACTAGTTCTACTTGATTGATAAAAGTTATTCTTTTTCCAAGGCAACCCATATTAATGTATCTTAATGCATTTTTAATAATTACTTGTTTTTAATCATTTGACTTTTAATTGCCATGTTATAAATGCTTCCCTCTCTACCACATCTAAGATAAATTATTAATTAGATATTTATCAATTGCTTTTTTACATCCTTAGCTATTAGAATCCTTCGTTCTATCTTACATAGGATAATTTAATGGTACAATGAGAAAGTCATGTAAACTATCAAGACTAAGGCAGAGTATACTTAGTTATTAGATATATCAAGCAATAGATCTATATATATTTCAAATGTAATAAGTAATATGATTCTCTAAAATCTTTCAGTGGTCCAAGAATCGAACATACCAGTCTGTTCTCGCCTCATTATTTTGTAACAGCAACATAGTGGAAGATTTGTCAGAGAATACATCATGCAGTTCTCTTACACTATTGCATTCTGAGAATGTGCCCTGTGTTATTTCATGTTTCAGACTTCCACAAAATATATTGAGTCTCTGTGTGTGTGTGTGTGTGTTTATATGTGTAACTGTACACATATCTATAGATAGCATTTTGTTTTTACTAGGGTTAACTATAAAGCTTTATGCTTCTTAATTGCAAAGAAAAAATAATTTCATACTTAATAATAACGTAGTTACACCATAAAATTTGTGTTCCTAAGGTGACATGGCTTCATTTAGAGATAATGTGTGAGCTGAGTTCATACAATTAGAAGGAATAAAGTGATCAATTTAGATGCTGAAATCAATAGTAAGAATGAAATGTATTGATTTTAAATTGTATATATTAATTTCTTCATCACATTTTCTGTTACAGTTCTCTGTCTTCTTCTATTTTACCACCTTTATGCTTCTTATTCCTCAGTATTTGTTTTAAAGTTTCTCACAGATATGCACATGACTTGATATGATCATACTTACAAGAGCGTCAATACTTTAAATAAAAGTATATTTAGAAGTGCCACAGAAACATCAATAGTTAACAAACATTCATTGTATTTTGTCAAAACTGGCAGTTGAGGCTCAATATTATGTAAAGCAGCCGACTGCACTAAGCTTAAGAAAATCGTTTCTCAGAAATGTATGGCACTCCTAAAGATTTGCTTGTTCCCGTATCACCTGAGAATGTTACAGTCTGCACACCAGGAGCTAACATTTTGCATAATCAGTGGGCATTTGTCCTTTTATTAGTTCTTCAACAGTGCAAATGTAAACTCCAACTTCAACTTCTTCCTACAGGGTCTGCCCCCTCCTCAGCTTCTTCCAGCTTTTCCCTAATTTAACCACAGAAGTCATCAGCTTCTGTCCATTGGTTGGGTGCAAATGTCTACATCTGACTCTTTCAGCAATCTCAACTATCCTGGTCCCAAAAGATCTCTCAGAAACTGAGCCACCAACCAGGCAGCATACACCAGCTGATATGAGGCCCCCAACACATATACAGCAGAGGACTGCCTGCTCTGGACTCAGTGAGAGAAGATGCACCTAACCCTGGAGACCTGGGGCCCCAGGGAGTGAGGAAGTCTGGTGGGGTGGGAGTGAGGTTGAGGACAGATTCTTGGAGACTGGGGTGGGAAGGATGTGTGGAATGTGGAGCAGTCAGAGGATGGACCAGGAGGGGGATAAAGTCTGGACTGTAAAAAAAGATTAAAGAATAAATGAAAAATGAAAAAAAAAGGGTTTGAGAACTTATTGTTTTTATGAACAATTCCTTCTCCATTTCAAATAAACTGACTTTAGTTTTTGAACACATACAAGCATTGATAGCCTAGACAGTTTTTATAACTTGCTAAAGAACTAACTCAATAACCACCTAAAATTAAAATAATCAAATAACACAAAAACATATGGCATCCAGGAACCGAGCAACATCTGATGGAGAGAAGTCAACAATGAGGGTGTATTCGGTGGTATTTGAGTGGCAGGGAAATTTCTGCCTTTGGCCATCATTCTCCAAAGTCCAATTGTCAAAATAAGTAACTCTGCTTTCAAATCTGATCATTTAATAATTTCTGGGAGACATTAGAAAAATCAAGTGCAGATGGCTAATGGAAGCTTATGTTTGTCCTAATGATAAATTGACCAATTAATAATAGCAACTTCAGATGAAAACACAAAATGAATAGTTTATTATTATTATTATTATTATTATTATTATTATTATTATTATTATTATTATTATTGCTTTTGTGGAGCATGTGCCATGATTGTATACCAGAGAGAGATCAAGATGTCTTATTTCTCTGCCATAAGTCACTATAGAATAAGTTTCTCTATTCCAGTTTTTCAGATGAGAAAATTTAGAAATAAAGTGGGTAAACAGGTTTGGGTTTTGGTAGCATGGCAGAGAATATTTGAAGCCCAGCTACGACCCTCTAGCCACACCATTCCCTCAATTCTAATCAAGTTATTTGAGTCAGGAAATAACTGACCCATAATATAGTTAATTTCTACAAGAAACTCCAAGTTTTTTTTTTTTTAATGTGTGTTTGGTTTGTGTGTATGTGTGTAGTATGCCTGGGTGTGCAAATGTGCTTGTCGATGTGAATGTACATGAATGCAGATGTAGACAGCAGAAGCTAACATTGGTGTGCTCCACTTTCATTCTTCATCTCATGTCTTGAGGAAGAATCTCTCTCACTGCTACCCAGTGCTCACTAGTCTTACACTAGCCCAGCAGTCACTCAGTTCTAGGGATCAGAGAGCTGGTCTTTTTGTTTGTGTGGCAAGTTCTTGACCCATTGAGCCATTTTGTCAGCCTCACAAGTACTTTTTCTAAATGTAGTTATGTGTAGTTTATAAGAAACTTATGGTAAACTGAAAATGAGTGATTAAGAGAACAATGCAGTTTATCAGTTTGATAAAATAATAGGAAAAAAACCACAGGAAACAGAAGTGGATTTTAAATAAGAGAAAATGTTATGACCCTTAGATCAAACTGTATGGCAAAGTTTGCCATTAACTTCTCAATGACCTATACCAGGATTTTCCTAATGTTGCAAAGAAATTTTGAAAAAAAAAAAAAAAAAGAAAGAAACGAAAGACAAAAACAGCAAAAAAGCAAACAAAACTCACAAGAGTGGCATTGTGATGAGCTGGTTCGCAGTGTTTAGGGATTAGAGACTGAACTTTTTCACATGGCAGAGCATGAAAAATTCTACATGCCAATCAAGGTTCAGTTCAATTTTCCAAATAGAATTATATTCAGAAAGGAAAGAATGCTTATGATTTTAGATAATACTTAAACCCTAGAAAATATTGGCAGCTAAAATTTTTAAATCATTTATAACTTGGTGACTTAAAGAAAAATGTGTTTAAGAAATTAACTGGGAGTGTCTATAATAGAAAAATGAATTCAGAAATCAAATTAGAAATCTCCAGATTTCAAGGTGTGCATCATGAGGCAGGAGACGGATCAGCAGTTAAGCTATTGCAAAACTGGGGTTGATTCCCAACATCCTTGTTCAGCATTTTACAACAATTTGTAATTATAGAATCTGGGGTTCATTCTTTGCCTCGGATACCAGCACTCATGTAATTCACACTTTCATTAATACCACAGACAGACAGACAGACAGACAGACACACACACACACACACACACACACACACACACACACACACCAATAAATAAAAATAAATCTTAAAAGCAAAGCACATAGCCCCATTTTCTATTAGTTGCCTAAGAAAAAGCAAATTAAAGTGTGGCTCTGAAATTAGGCTTCCTTATAAGACAGAAAGTCATAGCAAAGTAGTAACTATCACACATTACTATTTGAGCATTACAGGGGACAAAGGATGGTAATGTGCTTTGCTATTGATAGGTGAGTTTATGTATTTGCTATTGGTAAATGGACTAGATTGGAAGAAAAGTCTTTCTATATATGCACTAATTTTACTGGGAATAGTGGAATAGAGAAATGCAAGAGTTTTATTTATTTAGTCATCCACCTGATCAGAACATGATGTCTTCTTTTTTCACTCAAACTGATTTATTTCCATAATAAAAATTTTACTTCAAATGAATGGAATATATCAAAAGGGAAAGGGGTTAGGAGAGATGACTTAGAATGTTACAAAATATTCCACCCATTTCTGACTTCAAAGAGACACCTTTGAGTTGAGGTAGACAGTAAAATAAAACTTGCCTCTCATTTTTATGCCACATGCAAAATAAAATACAAGAGGCAAAGTAAGGGGAGGGTGCATTTCTCTTTAGCTGCCAAGAGCAGATCTCATACTGGCCACAATTTTTAGTGTCCTCTGAAGTCACTGGGAGTTTTGTGTTAGGATTTGTTAGAGACAATAATCTGATGTCCTGTCTCTCTCCATCCTAAATTCTGAATGTAGTACAACTGAAGTCCATTACAAAGTGGTACACTGGAGACAGGATTTACATCCAAATTATACTTGCCTGCACTGTCATAAAAATATGTAGCGATTCAGCTATATTCTCTAGCAATGACTGACAATAACTTTTCTTTATCACAATCCCTTTGTTGCTCATTAGGACAGTAATGGATGCCCACAATAACTTTCCTTTCATTGTCTCTTCTCTTCAGGAAGGGTGAAAGTTGTTGCATATTTTGCGTTAACATGCATCTCCTTCCTCAGATCCACCACTGTCCTTCCTTTTAGAATGCATGAGCATAACGTCATCATTCATTTTACTGAATATGACTTCAATTATCATGTCAATAGCAATATATGAATTTCTACAGCCTTAAAAGAAATGCTTGTATCAGCAACACAACTCCCATCTCTACTCAGAAGTTTAATATTAATGAGAGAAGCTGAGCTCTTCCCATACCAAGCTGACAGTTTGTGTCACAGATATCCATGTCAAGTTTTTCAAACGCTACAGAACCAGAAGACAGTGGTTCAGACCTCAGGGCAATGATGAGTCCTAAATGAGCCACAGCAGTAGTGTTCTAAAGCACCTATAGTCAATGTGCTTTAACAGCTGTGACCTTCATGTACGATGTATGCTGGTTTTGTGTTCTAAAAAGCACGAAATGAATGTTGAACAGTGGTAAAGCAGGAGTTTGGAACCTAGGAAAACATGGTAGAGAATAGTCCAGGATTGTAAATACATTTGCAGTCAAGGTTGTCTTTTCTTACTTGCATAAAACAATTTGATATTGAATATTGTATGTCTTTACAGAGTGGCTCACCATCAAACACCTGGTCTTAGCCACTGAACAGAAAAAAAGTTCTCTGTCTAGTTCTATTCCAGCTGAGAACCCAGTAGCACTTTTTTTTTTCAGATAATTTTTTCAAATGTATTCTCATACTCATACATTGTAAATTTCTGTGGGTGGAGTCATTCAATTTTCTAAAACACTTTCAAGACACTTTTCTATTGAATGCAGCTATTAAGCTTCTGGAACTCTCTTAACCTCATTAAGCTTTTGGTACAGACTTGTGCTATATACAATCTTAAACTCATTTTTTTCTGCTCAGCTTTTCATGTTGATTTTCTTGTAAACAAGGCTCAAGACATCCAGAAATAACCATGGCATACTATGGGTGATAGGCTGTCTTGAAATTTCCTCCATCAAATTAATTAGTGCATGACGTTTGAGTGCAGCAACACTTGCTTATTTAAGACATGAGCAGGATGTAGACGTATGCTTGGCCAGAAAGTAACATCAATGACTTGTCTAATTAACAATTAGTGTCCATATTTTCTTCTGACAACTCATAGGCTTTATCATCTACCCTTGGCAGCATTTTATTCTTACATCCTACCAAAAGCATCACTTAAGCTCACCTTGTGGCATCTTAAGGCTTCTTTATCTAAATTTTCTAAATTCCTCTTGGCTTACTATGTTAAAGACCTAATGAGCACTTAGTGAGGTTTAATTGAAAGAAAGAAAAAAAAAAGAAACACAAATCTTTCTTACTAATTTGTTCTATTAGTTACTATTGTGCCTGTGATAAAATAGCACAGAAGGGCAAAACTTTAGGGACAATAGCTTCATTTTTATTTCACAGTTTCATTTCATCCTGTTGGGGAATTACATGGCTCTGTCCATTCTGGTGAAAGATGACCCATGGGCTCTGTCCAGGGTAGGCAAATAAGAAGCAGAGAGGCTAGAACTAGAGTTACGTCCAGATTATTCTTTCCAGAGACCTGAACTTAGTGAGTGACCTCAAGCATTTTGGTACTATATACATCCTAAAGGTTCCATATTCCAAAAATTGTGTGAGCAACTATAGGTAAGCATTGAAATTGGGAGCCTGGTTAGAGTTACCAGCTGTCTCAATTAATCTTGACCCCCAAGATCTCTCAAACACTGAACCACCAAACAGACAGCATATACCAGCTGATATGAGGCCTCCAACACACATACAGTAGAGGACTGCCAGGTCTGTGTTCTTTCAGAGATGATGTATCTAACCCTCAAGAGACTGGAGGCCCCAAGGAGTCTACAGGTCAGATGGGGTGGGGGAAGAGGACATCCACATGGATACAGGAGGGTGGTGAGGAGGTATGAGATATAGAACAGTCCAGTTGGAAGGTGTATGGGGGGAATTAAATATGGAGTGTAAAAAATTAATTAATTATGTTTTAAAAAAGAAAGAAATTAGGAGCCTGTTGGGGAGACGAATTCCAAACACTTAAATTGTTTTTATTTCAGTAGAGTTTTTATTTTCCTATTGTCACTTGGCAAATGTTGCAAATGATAGAATCATAGCTTGTCTTTAAATTTCTTTGATGTACTTAATAGGTGTGAGAGGTTATTTCCTGGATGGAGTAACTGGAAGAGGATAGGAACGTGTAAACCCTGTTCCAAGGTAAAAGCGAGCTTCATCCTCTTCCAGTTACCACACACGAGTCAGAGTCATGGTTGAGTAGGATTGATGTGAGTGGGTAGAGAAAGTCTTAGAACTTTCTTTAAAATCTCTGCTCCTCTCTAGAATGAATGACATTCTGATTTATCTTAGCAAATCTAATTTTACTATTAAATAGGACTAAAAGAAAGATATATAGATATAGGTATCTGTTTGGTAGATTTACAGTTATATCTACCTACTATGGGCCTATCCTCAATTCTATTTCCTTTAGGCACAGCACAGTCAGTTTTTAAAATAGGATGAATTATGAGAAGTACTACAACAATGATGAAAAAGATTACATTTTGGGAAAATGTAAAAGAAATCAAAATAAACGTTCACAAATTATTATTATGTGAATTGCAGTGACTAATAGAGTAACTTCCAAAGTCCAGACCTTATACTGTCAACCCTTCAGCTACTGTGCTGCGAACAATAGAGGTAAAAGTTATTTGTTGAATAGCCTATGCACTGCTTTGCTTATTATTTTTACAAACATTAATGTTTAAATTAAAAATCTTGTTTTCCAACTCTGTAATATTGCTTTTATTTTTCTTTTGATGTATGTGCAAAATTAGACTCAGGTGTTTGGGATATAAATTTCAAAATAACCCAAGTGGAAATCTACTTCTGTGATCATAACAGATGGGAGGCAGAGACAGGAACATCACTGTGAGGAAAAGGCTAGACTGTTTTATATACCAAGTTGCAGTCCAGTTGGGGTTACATAGCAGGAGATCGTATCAAAAATGGCATTTTTTTACTTTTTCATTTTGAAATAGCCATAAGATATTTGACCCACTTGTGTTCTTAGTACTTAAATCAAGTAGTGAACTTTTCCTATCTTCCCATGAGGTAAATTACAACTATAATAACCTTGTCGGGACAGTATATAGTCACTGTACCGCTCTTCCACATGGGCGAGGTAGAAGTTCAAACTCTATTCCGCAGCATGGGCCCATGGTTGACAAGGAAACGTAACAAAAAAGTAGCACAGCATTTTCCTCATCCATAAGGTTTACTCCCACTCGTAGGTATCCTGAAATGTAATAGACGTGATTATAAAAGCCACATGGTTCTCAAATTGAAATGGTTTGATTTCTTCATTTGTCTACCACACCAAGGTGGCACAAACATGAAACTATAAAATGGCTCTGTATTTTCATGCCATTACTGTGGTCCATGAATTTCACAAAATGCCCAAATTTTCATTATGAACGAGCCTCGTGTTGGGTGACTGTTCTTAATACAGATTGACATGCTTAAAGTCCATTTAGGGGTGAAAAGGCTGATATCAGAACATATCATATGAATGTTAGACCTGCAATACTAATGATTGGCTCATTTACACACATATCCATCAGGATATCAGGAGCATTTGAACAGAATATTTTATCTAAATGGGAAAAGAAGGACATCATTTCTTTTGAGAGCCTGATAACTCTGCTCCCAAATGATAATCATCGCAGAAAGGAAATGTGTGTGTGTAAATGAGCCAGTGGGGAGTCAAAGCCCATTGTACTCTCCTGTGTATCTCAATGTTTAATAAAATATTCTTTTGTTTTCATTTAGTATAGCTTGGTATTTTCTGTGTTGTAGTTTATTTACCATTTCATCTAACATACCACTGCATAAAAGGCATAGTGTTGATTTCATAGTATGCAGAGTACTTTCCATATTGGATCAATGCTGAAACTAAATATAGTAGAAAATCAACCAAACCTGGTCATTGATTTGACTTCAGTCTTGGCTTTTGATATGTTTTTATTGTGATTTTCCTGCTTCTAAAAATTCTCTCTTTAATCAACATAAGAGAAAATGAGTGGAAAGGCCCATTTACACTTAAGAAGCTTTGGCTTTTAGCTTTAATATTGGAAAAATAAGTACAAGATATCCTGTTAATGGTGATGTCTATATGTGTATACTGTCATCATTTTTTTCATTTAAATAATAATACAACTCCAGTTGAAAAGATAAAACATTTTTAAATATGTGCTTTGCATCAAAGTCTAAATCAAATAAGGATAAATAAATAGCAGCTCATTACTAAAATAATACTTTGATCAAAATTATTTTTAAAAGTCCCTTTCAGCTTAAGGGAGTTTATTACTGATTTTTCACTGTGATTTTATTTTAACCCTTGAACTTATTTTTAATACTACATCCTAATAGCTAAAAGTATCACGATGATTCAAAGTTGTTACTACAAATATTCCATGGGCCTAAAGTGGGAATTCTCTTCTTCCACCATAAAGGTCTCAGGGTTCAAACTCAATTTGTTAGGCTTAGCAGGAAGTGCTTATTCTTTGCACTGAGCCATGTCATCAGCCCACACACAGGACATGGGATCTTTTGTATTCTTTCTTAACAAAAGTACCTGCAAACATCAAGAGTAGTAGAGTGAATACAATAGATAAGAAAATTGAATACAGATATATGTGTGTTGTATATATGTATGTATGTATATATGTATGTGCTTGTATACATATATGTACCCTATACTTGTGTTTGTGTGTGTATACATGTATAGAGCAATGTTAATCTAGCAACATGGCTGCTCTCACCACATCCTTGATCTTCTTGATCTGTGTGATATTGCTGGAATGTTGGCATGTCCTTGCTACACACCTTTAATCCCTCACTGCAAGGTCTAATAGAGCAGCAGACAAAAGAGACAAATGAAGAAAAAATTTGACAGAATGAGTCAAAGGTAGAATACATCCAACTCTGAAGAGAAAAGCTATTTAAGAGCAGAGCAGGGAGAGTCATTCAGTTCTGTTATATGAATGCAATGCAGTGAAGTTGAGTTTGTTCCTGAGTTGATGAAGTTCAGTGATGGTCAGCAGAGGCAGTTGAAGTCAGAGAATAAGAAGGAGCCAGAAGAATAAGACAAATTGCCAGAGTTAGTTTGAGCCAAGCAGAGCAATTCAGAGAGAAGCTGAGAGATTGAATCAGGCAGCTTGGAGAGGAGTTTGAGCCAGAACAGTTGAGTTGAAACAGCCAGTCAGAATTCAGAAAGAATTAGAAAGTGTGAGATTATTAAGCAGTAAGCCTTTGCGATGACAGTCACATCAGAAAAATAAAGGATACATATTGTCTTAGTCAGGGATTCTATTTCTCCACAAACATCATGACCAAGAAGCAAGTTGGGGAAGCAAGGGTTTATTAGTTTACACTTCCACATTGCTAATGCCTTACAGCTGGATCTCATGAAGGCATTTCCTCAAGGAAGTCTCCTTTCTCTGTGGTAACTCCAGCTTATGTCAAGTTGACACACAAAACCAGCCGTACATACACATAAGACACACACACACACGTGTGTTTGTGTTTGTGTGTGTGTATTCCCTTATAGATATAGTAAATTATCAAACCATAAACTAATTTCAAAGATCATTCAAGAGAATATTTTACTTTATTTTATAACTCTCTGAATAATATTTACTTGAAACAATAGAAAATAGTGAATTGTATCTTTCACAATGACTTTTTTTTCAAGAATGATAAACTCATGTTTACATTAGCACTTCAAATATGTCATCTGCATAATAATGAAATGTACCTTTTTACTCATGGGTTTATTTAATAATTTCTTTAATGTATTGAAATAAAGTTTTGGTGAGCCTCATTTAACCACTGCATTAAACTTTGTATAATGAACAGAATATAATAATTTTTTTTACTGAAAGTCATATATTTTCATAATCTTTGCAATTTTTGAAAAAGAGCTAAAATGAAAGAAAAATATCTATATCCAATTCATTATGTGTCACAGTCACAATCCTAGATAAAGCTCAATCAAATGATGGCCTCCACAGTCTATAATAAGTTTCAAGTGATCTGAAATGAACTAATCACATCACATAAACTCATTATTGGTGACAAAAAGGTGCAAATGTGAAAATTGGGACCTACCTGTCAACAAGCCATCACATGTAGTGGCCTCTAGGGAGAATAGTACTGAGACACACTCTTCCTTCTGCATATGCACTAAATTGAGAAAAGGTGCAGTGTGTGCTCTGTGCATGTTGTAGATTAAAGATGAAAGTGTCCAGACTCTGAAGCCATAGTTCTTGTCACCCTACTCCATGTCAAGTTTTGAGCTGTGTGACTGTAGGGGCCTTGAGATACTGCAAACTACTTTATTCATTAGTTTAACCCACTTCTCCTCCACAAGAGTATCCAGGGAGTTTCTGTGCTCTGCTTAAAAGTCCCTCATTGTTGTAGGACACCGCGAGTTTTACAATATTTACCAAGTGATTTAGCAGTGTGTCTAGCCATTAGGACAAAGCTAGGACGTCTCCTTGTGCCTGCTTTTACAACAGAATGCTCGAAGGGCACTATAATTATTCAGGTTCCTACTTGTGCTGAATGTTGTGCGTTGCATAGCTGAAATGTTTAAAGAAAACAAATCTCCCTTTATTTTCTGCTGAGGTGAAAGTTCAAAGAAAATTACACTATGCAAAACAATGGAAAAGCAACAAGAGCAAACAGTATCTTGTCCATGAAAAAGTGAACTAAAACTAGGCCTATCTCCATATATTGACTACATACTCACTTAACTCCAAGGGATGTGCCAAGACCAAGTCACCTCTGCTTCTTTGTTTTTTATAAGATGTACTATTGTTCAGTTATTACTTATTATAACATAATGTTTTCTCTAGATGAGAACCCTCTGGCTCACTCTATATTTGAAAGAATGGGAACGTACTAAAAAGGGAGAAACTTATCTCACGGTTGCCACTATGTCATCTGTCATTTTAAAAAGTTCTTCATATGCCTCCCCTATCAGTCTTTCACTTAACATAGTCACTGACTATTCAGGTAAAATGGGTTTAATTACTGTTAATTTCATCATTTCTACATATTATTTTGAGTATTCATGCTATAACAGTCAAAATAACTAATGTTTTTACATTGATAATTATAAATATCATGAGAAAATGGTTATTTTTTCACTGTAGAATCATATGAGTCTACAAAGAAATTCAATAAATTGGAAGAAATGATCTTTGAGCGTGTAGATTTTTTTTTTACACTACTAGAGCATTTTATTAGTGAGCATGTTTTATTTCATATGAAATTTGTATAGTAATGAGCAAGTTAAAGATATAGAACAATATCACTACATTATTTAACATACCTATTAGGGGCTTGCAGTCAACTCATTTTCAGGCTTCCAAACCCTCAATTTATGTATTATTCTTTTTTTTTCCATTTTTTATTAGGTATTTAACTCATTTACATTTCCAATGCTATACCAAAAGTCCCCCATATCCACCCACCCCCACTCCCCTGCCCACCCACTCCCCCTTTTTGGCCCTGGTGTTCCCATGTATTGGGGCATATAAAGTTTGCAAGTCCAATGGGCCTCTCTTTCCAGTGATGGCCGACTAGGCCATCTTTTGATATATATGCAGCTAGAGAAAGAGCTCCGGGGTACTGGTTAGTTCATAATGTTGTTCCACCTATAGGGTTGCAGATCCCTTTAGCTCCTTGGCTACTTTCTCTAGCTCCTCCATTGGGAGCCCTATGATCCATCCATTAGCTGACTGTGAGCATCCACTTCTGTGTTTGCTAGGCCCCGGCATAGTCTCACAAGAGACAGCTACATCTGGGTCCTTTCAACAAAATCTTGCTAGTGTATGCAATGGTGTCAGCGTTTGGATGCTGATTATGGGGTGGATCCCTGGATATGGCAGTCTCTACATGGTCCATCCTTTCATCTCAGCTCCAAACTTTGTCTCTGTAACTCCTTCCATGGGTGTTTTGTTCCCAAATCTAAGGAGGGGCATAGTGTCCACACTTCAGTCTTCATTCTTCTTGAGTTTCATGTGTTTAGCAAATTATATCTTATATCTTGGGTATCCTAGGTTTGGGGCTAACATCCACTTATCAGTGAATACATATTGTGTGAGTTTCTTTGTGAATGTGTTACCTCACTCAGGATGATGCCCTCCAGGTCCATCCATTTGCCTAGGAATTTCATAAATTCATTCTTTTTAATAGCTGAGTAGTACTCCATTGTGTAGATGTACCACATTTTCTGTATCCATTCCTCTGTTGAGGGGCATCTAGGTTCTTTCCAGCTTCTGGCTATTATAAATAAGGCTGCTATGAACATAGTGGAGCATGTGTCCTTCTTACCAGTTGGGGCATCTTCTGGATATATGCCCAGGAGAGGTATTGCTGGATCCTCCGGTAGTACTATGTCCAGTTTTCTGAGGAACCGCCAGACTGATTTCCAGAGTGGTTGTACAAGCCTGCACTCCCACCACCAATGGAGGAGTGTTCCTCTTTCTCCACATCCACGCCAGCATCTGCTGACACCTGAATTTTTGATCTTAGCCATTCTGACTGGTGTGAGGTGGAATCTCAGGGTTGTTTTGACTTGCATTTCCCTGATGATTAAGGATGTTGAACATTTTTTCAAGTGCTTCTCTGCCATTCGGTATTCCTCAGGTGAGAATTCTTTGTTCAGTTCTGAGCCCCATTTTTTAATGGGGTTATTTGATTTTCTGAAGTCCACCTTCTTGAGTTCTTTATATATGTTGGATATTAGTCCCCTATCTGATTTAGGATAGGTAAAGATCCTTTCCCAATCTGTTGGTGGTCTTTTTGTCTTATTGACGGTGTCTTTTGCCTTGCAGAAACTTTGGAGTTTCATTAGGTCCCATTTGTCAATTCTCGATCTTACAGCACAAGCCATTGCTGTTCTGTTCAGGAATTTTTCCCCTGTGCCCATATCTTCACGGCTTTTCCCCACTTTCTCCTCTATAAGTTTCAGTGTCTCTGGTTTTATGTGAAGTTCCTTGATCCACTTAGATTTGACCTTAGTACAAGGAGATAAGTATGGATCGATTCGCATTCTTCTACACGATAACAACCAGTAGTGCCAGCACCAATTGTTGAAAATGCTGTCTTTCTTCCACTGGATGGTTTTAGCTCCCTTGTCGAAGATCAAGTGACCATAGGTGTGTGGGTTCATTTCTGGGTCTTCAATTCTATTCCATTGGTCTACTTGTCTGTCTCTATACCAGTACCATGCAGTTTTTATCACAATTGCTCTGTAGTAAAGCTTTAGGTCTGGCATGGTGATTCCGCCAGAAGTTCTTTTATCCTTGAGAAGACTTTTTGCTATCCTAGGTTTTTTGTTATTCCAGACAAATTTGCAAATTGCTCCTTCCAATTCGTTGAAGAATTGAGTTGGAATTTTGATGGGGATTGCATTGAATCTGTAGATTGCTTTTGGCAAGATAGCCATTTTTACAATGTTGATCCTGCCAATCCATGAGCATGGGAGATCTTTCCATCTTCTGAGATCTTCTTTAATTTCTTTCTTCAGGGACTTGAAGTTTTTATCATACAGATCTTTCACTTCCTTAGTTAGAGTCACGCCAAGATATTTTATATTATTTGTGACTATTGAGAAGGGTGTTGTTTCCCTAATTTCTTTCTCAGCCTGTTTATTCTTTGTATAGAGAAAGGCCATTGACTTGTTTGAGTTAATTTATATCCAGCTACTTCACCGAAGCTGTTTATCAGGTTTAGGAGTTCTCTGGTAGAATTTTTAGGGTCACTTATATATACTATCATATCATCTGCAAAAAGTGATATTTTGACTTCCTCTTTTCCAATTTGTATCCCCTTGATCTCCTTTTGTCGTCGAATTCCTCTGGCTAATACTTCAAGTACTATGTTGAAAAGGTAGGGAGAAAGTGGGCAGCCTTGTCTAGTCCCTGATTTTAGTGGGATTGCTTCCAGCTTCTCTCCATTTACTTTGATGTTGGCTACTGGTTTGCTGTAGATTGCTTTTATCATGTTTAGATATGGGCCTTGAATTCCTGATCTTTACAAAACTATTATCATGAATGGGTGTTGGATCTTGTCAAATGCTTTTTCTGCATCTAACGAGATGATCATGTGGTTTTTGTCTTTGAGTTTGTTTATATAATGGATTACATTGATGGATTTTTGTATATTAAACCATCCCTGCATCCCTGGAATAAAACCTACTTGGTCAGGATGGATGATTGCTTTAATGTGTTCTTGGATTCGGTTAGCGAGAATTTTATTGAGGATTATTGCATCGATATTCATAAGAGAAATTGGTCTGAAGTTCTCTATCTTTGTTGGATCTTTCTGTGGTTTAGGTATCAGAGTAATAGTGGCTTCATAGAATGAGTTGGGTAGAGTATCTTCTACTTCTATTTTGTGAAATAGTTTGTGCAGAATTGGAATTAGATCTTCTTTGAAGGTCTGATAGAACTCTGCACTAAACCCATCTGGTCCTGGGCTTTTTTTGGTTGGGAGACTATTAATAACTGCTTCTATTTCTTTAGGGGATATGGGACTGTTTAGATGGTCAACTTGATCCTGATTCAACTTTGGTACCTGGTATCTGTCCAGAAATTTGTCCATTTCGTCCAGGTTTTCCAGTTTTGTTGAGTATAGCCTTTTGTAGAAGGATCTGATGGTGTTTTGGATTTCTTCAGGATCTGTTGTTATGTCTCCCTTTTCATTTCTGATTTTGTTAATTAGGATTTTGTCCCTGTGCCCTTTAGTGAGTCTAGCTAAGGGTTTATCTATCTTGTTGATTTTCTCAAAGAACCAACTCCTCGTTTGGTTAATTCTTTGAATAGTTCTTCTTGTTTCCACTTGGTTGATTTCACCCCTGAGTTTGATTATTTCCTGCCGTCTACTCCTCTTGGGTGAATTTGCTTCCTTTTTTTCTAGGGCTTTTAGATGTGTTGTCAAGCTGCTAGTATGTGCTCTCTCCCGTTTCTTCTTGGAGGCACTCAGAGCTATGAGTTTCCCTCTTAGAAATGCTTTCATTGTGTCCCATAGGTTTGGGTACGTTGTGGCTTCATTTTCATTAAACTCTAAAAAGTCTTTAATTTCTTTCTTTATTCCTTCCTTGACCAAGGTATCATTGAGAAGAGTGTTATTCAGTTTCCACGTGAATGTTGGCTTTCCATTATTTATGTTGTTATTGAAGATCAGTCTTAGGCCATGGTGGTCTGATAGGATACATGGGACAATTTCAATATTTTTGTATCTATTGAGGCCTGTTTTGTGACCAATTATATGGTCAGTTTTGGAGAAGGTCCCGTGAGGTGCTGAGAAGAAGGTATATCCTTTTGTTTTAGGATAAAATGTTCTGTAGATATCGGTCAGGTCCATTTGTTTCATAACTTCTGTTAGTTTCACTGTGTCCCTGTTTAGTTTATGTTTCCACGATCTGTCCTTTGAAGAAAGTGGTGTGTTGAAGTCTCCCACTATTATTGTGTGAGGTGCAATGTATGCTTTGAGCTTTACTAAAGTGTCTCTAATGAATGTGGCTGCCCTTGCATTTGGTGCGTAGATATTCAGAATTGAGAGTTCCTCTTGGAGGATTTTACCTTTGATGAGTATGAAGTGTCCCTCCTTGTCTTTTTTGATAACTTTGGGTTGGAAGTCGATTTTATCCGATATTAAAATGGCTACTCCAGCTTGTTTCTTCAGTCCATTTGCTTGGAAAATTGTTTTCCAGCCTTTCACTCTGAGGTAGTGTCTGTCTTTTTTCCTGAGATGGGTTTCCTGTAAGCAGCAGAATGTTGGGTCCTGTTTGTGTAGCTAGTCTATGTCTTTTTATTGGGGAATTGAGTCCATTGATATTAAGAGATATTAAGGAAAAGTAATTGTTGCTTCCTTTTATTTTTGGTGTTAGAGTTGGCATTCTGTTCTTGTGGCTGTCTTCTTTTTGGTTTGTTGAATGATTACTTTCTTGGTTGTTCTAGGGCGTGATTTCCGTCCTTGTATTGCTTCTTTTCTGTTATTATCCTTTGAAGGGCTGGATTCGTGGAAAGATATTGTGTGAATTTGTTTTTGTCGTGGAATACTTTGCTTTATCCATCTATGGTAATTGAGAGTTTGGCCTGGTATAGTAGCCTGGGCTGGCATTTGTGTTCTCTTAGTGTCTGTATAACATCTGTCCAGGCTCTTCTGGCTTTCATAGTCTCTGGTGAAAAGTCTGGTGTAATTCTGATAGGCCTTCCTTTATATGTTACTTGACCTTTCTCCCTTACTGCTTTTAATATTCTATCTTTATTTAGTGCATTTGTTGTTCTGATTATTATGTGTCGGGAGGAATTTCTTTTCTGGTCCAGTCTATTTGGAGTTCTGTAGGCTTCTTGTATGATCATGGGCATCTCTTTTTTTATGTTTGGGAAGTTTTCTTCTATTATTTTGTTGAAGATATTAGCTGGCCCTTTAAGTTGAAAATCTTCATTCTCATCAATTCCTATTATCCGTAGGTTTGGTCTTCTCATTGTGTCCTGGATTACCTGGATGTTTTGAGTTAGGATCCTTTTGCATTTTGTATTTTCTTTGACTGTTGTGTCGATGTTCTCTATGGAATCTTCTGCACCTGAGATTCTCTCTTCCATTTCTTGTATTCTGTTGCTGATGCTCGCATCTATGGTTCCAGATCTCTTTCCTAGGGTTTCTATCTCCAGCGTTGCCTCGCTTTGGGTTTTCTTTATTGTGTCTACTTCCCCTTTTAGTTCTAGTATGGTTTTGTTCATTTCCATCACCTGTTTGTATGTGTTTTCCTGTTTTTCTTTAATGATTTCTACCTGTTTGGCTGTGTTTTCCTGCTTTTCTTTAAGGGCCTGTAACTCTTTAGCAGTGCTCTCCTGTAATTCTTTAAGTGACTTATGAAAGTCCTTCTTGATGTCCTCTATCATCATCATGAGAAATGTTTTTAAATCTGGGTCTAGATTTTCGGTTGTGTTGGGGTGCCCAGGACTAGGTGGGGTGGGAGTGCTGCGTTCTGATGATGGTGAGTGGTCTTGATTTCTGTTAGTAGGATTCTTACGTTTGCCTTTCGCCATCTGGTAATCTCTGAAGATAGCTGTTTTAGTTGTCACTGTTAAGAGCTTGTTCTTCAGGTGACTCTGTTAGCCTCTATAAGCAGACCTGGAGGGTAGCACTCTCCTTAGTTTCAGTGGGCAGAGTATTCTCTGCAGGCAAGCTCTCTTCTTGCAAGGCAGGTACCCAGATATCTGGTGTTCGAACCAGACTCCTGGCAGAAGTTGTGTTCCACTCACTAGAGGTCTTAGGATCACGTGTGGAATCCTGTGTGGGCCCTTGTGGGTGTCAGGCGACTCAGCTGGCAAGGTAGCCCAGGGCTCGAGTGAAGTGGAAGGGATTTGTGCCCCAGATCAAGCCCGGGTAGCCTGCTTCCCTATGTACCGCAATCTCAGGTTCCGCGCGATTGGATTGGGGCAGGCGCTGTGTTCCACTCACCAGAGGTCTTAGGATCCCGTGGGGAGTCCCGTGTGGGCCCTTGCGGGTGTTGGGCAAGACTCTGCTGGCCGAGCGTGTAGATTTTTAATATGCTGTAATTGACTTGAAAAGTTAAGTTGACCTCTTACAAGAATATGAGCCTGGGGCTTGAGTTCTTATGGTCTTGAGAGCCATTCATTCACAACAAAAGACTGTGAATGACTTGGTTAGATTCCTTGGCTACAGATGATGTATATGTACTTTGTGGAGGTTGGAACACTTTTCATTTTGAAAAGAAACAACCTGGCAATTTTAGAGCTCCTGAAATAATCAGAGTGAAATAAACTGGAAAAGCAACCAAAAACTTGTCTTCAAAGCAGAATAGAAATAAACCCATCTATGGCTTTAATGATAATTATTGTGAAGAGTTCAGCACATTATTCATTTATTATTTTTAGGTAGACTCTTGCTATGCATACCTAGGTGTTTTGCAACCTGCTATGTACAACAGGGTTGCCTTAAACTCAGTTGTCCTAACTCTGTGTCCAGAGGACTAGGAGTAAGCATCACCATGACTGGCTAGTAAGTCATAAAGTGGTATGCTGTTTATTGTAAAAGTGACAATTATTCACCAGATGTATTTGTTGCCTTGGAGGCTTACTGCCTAATAAACTCACCCTTTCTGAACTCTGTCTGGCTCGTTCAATTCAGCTGATCTGACACAAACCTCCTCTCCAAGCTGAGTGATTGAAACTCATGTCTCTCAGTTTCTTTTTTTAAAATTTATTTTTATTTTTATTTATTTATTATATGTAAGTACACTGTAGCTGCCTTCAGACACTCCAGAAGAGGGAGTCAGATCTGTTTACAGATGGTTGTAAGTCACCATGTGGTTGCTGGGATTTGAACTCCAGACCTTTGGAAGAGCAGTCAGGTGCTCTTACCCACTGAGTCGTCTCACCAGCCTCTGTCTCTCAGCTTCTTACTGAATTGTTCATACTAACTCTGGAATTCTGTCCTAATCTTCTGACTCCTTGTTCTCTGGCTTGTTCTGTCTTCACCTGAAACCTGTCTCTGTAAAACTATCCCAGCAAAACTTTCCTAATCTTCCACCTCCTCCTATTCCTCTTCCTCTCCCTCCTCCCTCTCTGTGTGCTGCTTTCTTAGGTTGTCTCTCTTTCCTGTCTATTCTCATGACAGTTAGGTGTATCCTATCTCTGACTACTTTGTCAAATCTTTCTCTGATTCATTACTTTGTCTGACCCTCAATTGGACGTCACTTTCAAATGTGGCTCTTTCTACATGCTAAATTTATCTTCATTGTTTGGGATTAAAGGTATGTACTAAGGGCATGCCTTCATTCCAGCCAAAGGACTTAAAGGTGTATTCTAAGGATATGTCTTTATTTCAGCCAGATCATATAGATATAAACAGTCTTTAGACCTAATCCCTTGCCAAAGCAGCCATGTTGTTGGCTTAAAATTCCACAACTTATGTTTTAACTCAATATAAAATTTTGAATATTCAAGTGGTTTCTAATATTTACATATTAACTAAGTTTTAGTTCAATGTTATATGTTCAAATCTTATGAAATATTATTTGAATCTGAATCACTTTCAAGGCTAGAGTTAGGCTTGCTTCAGCGAACATAGTTGTAACAGATGAGTTATAGCACGTATACTGTATTAGTTTATAATGATGAGGAAGTGTTGGGCTGTTATTGATTCCTGTTTTTCCATCTCAGAGCTTCCCACGTAGCTGAAGGCTCAGTTATTCAGTGGTGCCAAGATTTCTAAGAGAAAATTGTTACCAGATATACTGAGGAATTGTGGGACTGACTGCCACCCCCCCTCCCACACACACCAAATACACACACACACCTGTGCAGAGCAAGTCATTGCACAGTGACGTGACTTCTGTTTCTCGTCTTTCCCTTTGAATACTGGATTGTGTGCTGAAGTCTTCCCAGCAACTGGATACAAGTTTTTGCAACTCAGACATACATCAAATATTTAACCATAGATTATGTCATTTCTACCTGAAGTTTTTGATAATATAATTTGCAAATATCAAAATGTAAAAAATTGAGGTAAGTTGGAGATGGGGTTATGACTGGATAAATGAAGGGCTTACAAATACAACAATCAATATGGGAAGGCATGGGCTTAGAGAGTTGGTAAAGAGACTTTTCCATGTCAACAGAAAGACCAGAGTTCTCATCCAAGTGTACCTTTAATGTGTCAGGCGCCAAACTTCTCTAACCCCATCTATATGTGGGATGAAAACAGGACAGCTGATGCTTTCTGACTCCCAGCCAGCCAAGAGCAAGGCCCCATTTAAGAAGAGACTATGTCTCGAAGGAATTGATGTACAGTAACAATCGTAGGCCATTCAAAAACTTATTCTGAATTTTGTGTTTGTTAACTAGCATGTTTTCACACAGATGCACACGTACACATATAAATAAGTAGAGGAAATTATAAAAAGGAACTGAAAGATTAAGCATCAGTGTGATGAAATAACAATAAAAGCAGTTCTAGATTTACGTATATGGATGCTTTAAGAAATTCCATCTATGACTATGAACAGCTTGCATGCCTGTGTCCTCAGAGGCTAGAAGAAAGTGTCCAGTGACCTAAAACGGGGGTGCTGATAGTTGAGAATCACCATGTTGGTGCTGGGAAGCAAACTTGACCTCTCTGGAAGAGTAACCAGTGCCCCTTAATCACTGAGCCAGCCTCTGAAAGCAGGTTTCCCTGCTTGCTGTTTTTTTAATACCAATATAAGGAGATAGACACTGTGCTGGCATTATAATACAGCGAATCTAAGAATTGGAGACAGGACTGTCTTTTTGCATTTTGAAAAAAACTATTCACTTTTTAATTATTTTATAATGTTGGTACTCCTCCTCTGAAAGCACATTGATTCAGGAACACCACCATGCTTGATTGGCATCCTCTTATAGCAGGTGACTGAACTAAGAATGAGATTTTACAGCAGGAAGCCAAAGCGCTGCCATGACACTTCTTTTGATACCGTCTGACTGCTCAGCTACTCTAGCACAGGCTACGCAGGGCTCCCAGAGCTAGATTTTACAGTAACCAAGGGAGCTTGTTGGAAATGCAGATGATGACGTGTCACCTCAGATGAATCAGAAGGATTGGTATCTGGGTCTTGAAATGTGCACTTTCTAAGCTCTCGAGATTATTCCCAGAATGAAGGGCAAGCAAAGTAACATCATCAAAGGGCATACGTTAGGTCCCAGGAATTTATTTCCCATTTTGAAAGCCAAACCTTCATTTTCTGATAATATTTTCAAATTAAAAAAAAAAAAACCCTACAAAACTTGTAACAAAATGTTTAGTGAGAATTCACAAGGTGAGATAACTGAGTCTGATCCCTGACTCTTGGAAAAAGCAACATCTTCAAGCTTTAGTGCCTATAATAAAGAAAAAAAGGATAAAGGACCCCAACAGAAGTTAAAGGTTCAGGTAGTAGCCCCAACTAGCTGCCCAACACAGAATACATTTTAATTGATACATTTTTTTCGAGATTTTCTAAATAGTTTAATAAAGGATAGTGCAGCAAGACTACCTAACTAGATCTCTACTTAAGTAGAAAGAAGTAGTTACTGAGAATCAAACAGCCATGCCCACCTTGGGGAATGTGGCAGGAAGAAGAGCAAAATGGTGGAAAAGCAAGCCAATTCAATAAGACAGTCAGTACAATGGGGGCTGGGTTGATATGGGCTGCAGAGGCTGAGGAACTGGGTGCCTTGGCTAAGGTAGTGGACCTTTGGGAAGGAGTGAGTACCCTGGAGAATTAAGGGTGCTCTATGGGAAAGGGGAACTTGCTTTGGGAAGACCTGAATTTTGATAAACAGAACCTGCCCTTATGCCTGTTTAAAAAGGATCCAACTGTTTACCCAGCCAAAGTGCTTTTCTTAGGCAATTTCACCCACACTGCCATTTTGGGGATGGGAGCAGGCAGTGGTAGGAAGATGGCTTGGAACCTAACATAGTTATATTGACATAACTGAAATAAATGTTTTTAATTTAAGGCATTGTGAAAACATATAATCAGAGAGTCTCCTCAACAAAAGAGTAGTAAGTATGTTTCCTACATACCTGGGGTTGGGTCTCACATGCAGGACAAATGTCACTCAGTCAGTGTGGCTCCTCACAGTACTTTTCATCTCCCTATTCTAAGTGTCTTCCTTCCAGAAGGTGGATTTCTACTTCCCTTCCCCTAGTCTGATCTTTATATAACTCAACCATTTTGATTATGCTCATATATGTTGGTTTGAAAGATAATGGCCCCTGTAGACTCATAGGGAGTAGTACTATTAGCTGGAGTGGCCTTCTTGGAGGAAGTGTGTCACAAGAGGGTGGGCTTTGAGGTCTCAGAAGCTCAAATTCAGGCCTAGAGGCCCAGGGTGTTGTCTCTTTGTGCTGTCGGTAGATACAAATGTAGAACTCCCAGTTCCTTCTCCAGCACCATGTCTGTCTGCATTGTACCATGCTTTCCCCCATGAAGACAGTGGACTGACTAGTATAAGCCAGCACCAATTAAATGTTTTAATTCATAAGAGTTTTGGAGTTCTGGGCTGGAGAGATGGCTCAGCAGTTAAGAGCACTGACTGCTCTTCCTAGAGGTCCTGAGTTCAATTCCCAGCAACCACATGGTGTCTTACAACCATCTGTAATGGCATCCAATGCACTCTTCTGGTTTTTCTGAAGACAGTTGCAATGTGTTTATATGAATCAATGAATGAATGAATGAATCAATCAATCAATCAATTTTTTTATATGAGTTTTGGTGTTCATGGCATCTCCTTACAGCAGTACACACCCTGCCTCTTGGCCTGGGCCACATCTCATATTTGGCTCACCATCTTCCTCTCTTGTTTATGGTCCAGTTAAGTCAGCTGGCCATGTTCAGTCAAGAGTAGTCGGATCTGCCTCCTGTCTTATTTTTTTAGTCACTTGGTTCCTTCTTAAGAACTACAGCTCTAAATCCTCCCATACTCTTCCTATGCAATGGTGCCTTGCTCTCATGGAAACCTGATTCAGATCTCAGGCCTCAGAGACTCCACAGGATATTAGCAGCCTGCATCTGCATTTGCATCTGCATCTGCATCTTGAAGTTAGTGTTGCAAACCATCAATTCCTCTAATGTGTTGGGCAAGGAGGGGACCTTAGGGCTTATATATCCAGTGTCTCTCTTAGTCTTGCTGGCTGGAAATGTTATTCACATACAACCATGTTTATATTTAGTTGAGCAGAATTGAAATGATCCAGCTTCCTTGCTGTTTGGCAAATGCTCTAATTGGTTATGTTTTGCTACCCTGGGCACCCTATTAGACAAAATTACAACAAAAGACATCAATAAAAAAGCAGAAGGCTTCAGATTGTTAAAATCAGGAATGTTATTAATACTATTAAAATGCTAATTGCTGTTTAGTGGAGATTCTGTTGCGATTCTGAAGCAGGAAATGCTTAGGCTGCAGGATCTAATGCATGCATTGCTTGTTCCCTAAAGGGGAGAAAATGCACTTTTGTTTAATTTATATGGAGGCGAAGGCATTCAGAGGCCATACACTGAAGTGAGTGCCGGCCTCCTAGGGTCAGAGGCACCTTCAGTTTCAGCCCCACCCTAGGTGGTCTCTAATTGCCACTACAGAATGCCTGACTGTAACTTATTGTTTGCACTGCACATGACCTTGGATTCAAACTAGAGCACTGTGAATTAATCCCTGTAATATTTTGTGTTTAACATCTGTGTTGTCACCAGACATTATTCAGAGGCAAAAACCAAATAGCTGTACCTGTCACCTGGCTGCATTTTTTCAATATCTGTTCTATTGTTTGTCACAGACTCCAAGTGGCATACCTGCAAGAGGGAAAATCCATTGACTTTATAATCTTGAACAAAAATCAACAAAATTTAAGGGTTGTTCTGGAACCAAACTTAAACTATTTTTTTAAAACAGGAATCTTCTCCAAGCCTTGATTTCCTCTTCCATGTCACTATCATCTCTTTCCTGGCACCTGCTTCAAAATAAGAGAGAATTACAAAGTATATCAACTTGGCTAAAATTATTTCATGTCTCCAGTTCACCTTTATTTGTTGAGGAATTATAGCCACTGCACAGAGACAAAGCAGCAATATACAGACACAGGAAGAACACAGAAAGCCTGCATCATTTACTGACTCCCTGGGAGAGGAAGTGGGTTAATAATGTGATTTCTCCAGTGGGAACTTTTCAAGGGTTAACACCTAGCTCAGACTCTCCTTCTTGCTTTCTACACACACACACACACATACACACAACACACACACACACACACACACACACACACACACAACCATGGAGAAGTGGACACATACATATATACAAAGGCATATTTGGTTTCATGCCTGTAAGTGTTTTAAGTATCCCAACTACTTAAATACAAGAACTAAGAGCTACACAAAGATAATGTTCATGTCACCCAGCTAGAGCCAAGGTTTATACAGAAAATTAACCATTAAGTGCTGATAATAATCACAAGCACTTAAAAAGAACGTGCTAAAGTGTTCCATATCCTCATACCAACCATCTGAAGACAGATCCGAAGATCTGATATCAAATTAAGCACCAGTCGATCCCTCCCGAATGTAGACTGACTTACCGAGCAGGTCATTCATTGGTCTTTGATTAAAACCCTGCTTTTGACATAGACTTCGAGGTTATAAGGTATCTGCAAGCCTTCCCACAGATTTGAACTTGGAGAGAGTTGAACTGCAGGTAGATGATTTACTCGTCCCCCATATTATTGAGAAGCACAGAAAACAGCCAAGGAAAACATGCACATCTGAGCTTATCGTACATAATGTGCAGTCTCAAGCGGGTTGTATAATGTTTAAGAGAACTGACATGTAGAAAAAGGAGTTTCAGCATGAAACATTCAGATTGGCGCACGGTGGGAACAGCGTCAAGAGAGAAGTGGTGGGGTGAGCTGGAAAAGGAAGATACCTGGAGAATTGCCCCAGTTAAAAATTTATAGGGAAAACTGCTGGAAAGAGAGTTAATGGTTTAATGAATAAATTATTATCCAAACACCCAGAGGTTATAGGTTAACACAGAGGGCGTCAGCCAACAGGGCTTAAGTGCTGCTGTACTTGACACATCTTTATTTCCTGGCTTTTTTTGCGTGTGAATGGGGGACAATGGTGGGACTCTAAACAGACTGTCAACTAACTATAGATTTTTTCCTTAAATACTTAAATTACTTCCAGTTATTTTGAGGTTTACTAGCATAACATTCTCATGAGTAGTGCTGAAAAAAAGGATCAGAGAAATAATGTGTTAGGCTGAAGAAACAATGGTGTTTCCTGGAAACACTGGTCCGTGCAGTAGGTGTTCTCTGAAATGACCCATATGCTTACACTGCAATTGCCATGGAAACCTTCTATTTTTTTTAAATTTATGAATTCATCTGTTCTTCAACATTTATTGAGAATTTGACCATATGTAACTCTCTTATCTGTCGAAATATTTCACATAAACTGTAAATCTAATCTCACTAGTCAAGTCTTATTGTTTGATACATAAGAAATGGGGACAGGAAGGGAGGAATGAGTATATCCTAAAAACAATGTCAACGTAATATTAATAATGTAAAAGCTGATGAATAAAGTGTCAAGATAAAGGGCTTCATAATTCTGAAGATCATATTATACTTTCAAATATGTAGTGTTTTTTTTTAATTTATTTTAAAAATAGGTGTCTCCCCTCTTTCTGTCCAGGACAGCCTGACTTAACTGATTGGTGATAGTTTTTATGGACTTGCATACTTCAGTTTTTAATGAGTTTTAGTTATTATATGTTGTTGTGTAAATGGTTTGCTATGCATACATGGGTGTGGAATCTACAAAAGTCAGAAGAGAGCCTTGGCTATCCTGGCACTGTAGATACAGATGGTTGTGAGCTCCCGTGTGAGTGGTGAGGACCAGATCCAGGTCTTCTGCAATGTTGTCTCCAAGGCTGCCAAGTTCTTTTAACCACTGAACATCTCACAGCCCACATTATTCCTGTTAGTCTTATCAAGCAATCTTTCCATTTTGCAATTAGTCATTGAGATCATAAAGGTTTCTCTTTTTTTCATATTGAAAATAGATTTTTTTCATATAATATATTCTGGTTAAAGTTTCCTCTTCCTCCATTCTCTCCCAGTTCCCCCACACCATGCCTCCCATCTAGATTGACAGGTTTTCTGTCTCTCCTTAGAAAACAGACACTTGACGAAAGGATGGACCATCTAGTGATTGCCATATCCAGGAATCCATCCCATAATCAGCTTCCAAACGCTGACACCATTGCATACATTAGCAAGATCTTGCTGAAAGGACCCAGATATAGCTCTCTGTTGTGAGACTATGCTGGGGCCTAGCAAACACAGAAGTGGATGCTCACAGTCAGCTGTTGGATGGATCACAGGGCCCCCAATGGAGGAGCTAGAGAAAGTACCCAAGGAGCTAAAGGGATCTGCAACCCTATAGGTGGAACAACATTATGAACTAACCAGTACCCCGGAGCTCTTGACTCTAGCTGCATATGTATCAAAAGATGGCTTAGTCGGCCATCACTGGAAAGAGAGGCCCATTGGACTTGCAAACTTTATATGCCCCAGTACAGGGGAATGCCAGGGCCAAAAGGGGGTGGGGGGAGCAGTGGGGGTGGGTATGGGGGACTTTTGGGATAGCAATGGAAATGTAAATGAAGAAAATACATAATAAAAAATTAAAAAAAGAAAACAGACACTTAAGGAATAATAATAATAAAACAAATTAAGATTTTAAAAAGTGAACAATTGGAATAGAAAAAACTAAAAAGATAATAAACAGAGTCAAAGGAAGAAATCAAGAAACACATAGATGCACATATTTGCACACAGAAGTGTCCCATAAAAACAGAAGACATAATATGTATACAAACAACCTATGAAGAACCACAATGCCACTAAGTACACCTTGTGTTTACCATCTCCTGCTGGGCATGGGATCTGCCCTTAGGAGTTGACTTGTTTCTGCACTTAGATCATGTGGCTACTACTTAAAGAGAGATGGCCTCTGGGTTAGGGATGGGGGCATATGCCCATTTTGTCTCCAGTTTTTGGAGAAGGTCTGACAAAGAAATCTTACAGTAAGATCGTGTTCTTGGAAGAAAGGATGATGTAAAGAAGATGTCAAGCAAGGCATCAATGCCTTTTTATTCTTTTAATACCATTTATCACTATGCTGTATAAGTAAAGTCTCTTAGACTTTCTTTCAAGAGCTCTTTCTCACTTCAGGTTCCTACCATAATTCATCATGGCCCCAGTAGGTTTTCAAATTATGTTTCCTTAAACTTAATGGGATTAGGAAAAGAACAGCCACTAAGGCATCTCACCTCTTAATGAGAGCTTTCTCAGCTCTACAAATCCTGGGCCAAACCTTGGAAATTACTGCTGGGAAAGACTTGATTTTTAAAGCACTTTTATCCACAAGTGGCTCTCTTGGGGCACCCCCTCTTTCACTTCAACTCATTTAATTGCCTAGCTCCCCAGTAACATTGCTCTGTAGAGAGGAAGACTGTGTCTATATTGATCTCTGTCTTTACCGTAGCCTTCAGTGCAGTTAAGACAGTGTAGGTAAACCAGAACAACTGTTCAATTAATCTTGATTCTCTATAGTGTAATGTGCACAATAAATGCCCCATGTGCAAGGTTCCACTCAGTTATAAAGTAGTAACTGAGAGCAGAAAAATAATGGTGATGATAGATTGCATTAGGTAATCCATCTCTAAACTCCACAGATGACTAAAAACCTTTACATAGATTAATGCACTTAAGTTTCACAAATCGAGTAAATATTTACTGTTTCACTATCCCTGCCTCATAGTTAAGAAACGCGATTTTTTTACCAAATTTCCCAAAGTAACTCTCTCCATAAGAACTGGAGATATAACTGGACCCTGTGGCATCTTGTTAACAGCACTGAGATCTTTTGTGATAGTGCTTACTATGTGTGAATTAAAATTACCCTGTTATTTCCATATACTACAGTTTTTGTTAATAATTGTTTCTATGCGAATCGATCCATACTTATCTCCTTGTACTAAGGTCAAATCTAAGTGGATCAAGGAACTTCACATAAAACCAGAGACACTGAAACTTATAGAGGAGAAAGTGGGGAAAAGCCTTGAAGATATGGGCACAGGGGAAAAATTCCTGAACAGAACAGCAATGGCTTGTGCTGTAAGATCGAGAATTGACAAATGGGACCTAATGAAACTCCAAAGTTTCTGCAAGGCAAAAGACACTGTCTATAAGACAAAAAGACCACCAACAGACTGGGAAAGGATCTTTACCTATCCTAAATCAGATAGGGGACTAATATCCAACATATATAAAGAACTCAAGAAGGTGGACCTCAGAAAATCAAATAACCCCCTTAAAAAATGGGGCTCAGAACTGAACAAAGAATTCTCACCTGAGGAATACCGAATGGCAGAGAAGCACCTGAAAAAATGTTCAACATCCTTAATCATCAGGGAAATGCAAATCAAAACAACCCTGAGATTCCACCTCACACCAGTGAGAATGGCTAAGATCAAAAATTCAGGTGACAGCAGATGCTGGCGAGGATGTGGAGAAAGAGGAACACTCCTCCATTGTTGGTGGGATTGCAGGCTTGTACAACCACTCTGGAAATCAGTCTGGCGGTTCCTCAGAAAATTGGACATAGTACTACCGGAGGATCCAGCAATACCTCTCCTGGGCATATATCCAGAAGAAGCCCCAACTGGTAAGAAGGACACATGCTCCACTATGTTCATAGCAGCCTTATTTATAATAGCCAGAAACTGGAAAGAACCCAGATGCCCCTCAACAGAGGAATGGATACAGAAAATGTGGTACATCTACACAATGGAGTACTACTCAGCTATTAAAAAGAATGAATTTATGAAATTCCTAGCCAAATGGATGGACCTGGAGAGCATCATCCTGAGTGAGGTAACACAATCACAAAGGAACTCACACAATATGTACTCACTGATAAGTGGATACTAGCCCAAAACCTAGGATACCCACGATATAAGATACAATTTCCTAAACACATGAAACTCAAGAAAAATGAAGACTGAAGTGTGGACACTATGCCCCTCCTTAGAAGTGGGAACAAAACACCCATGGAAGGAGTTACAGAAACAAAGTTTGGAGCTGAGATGAAAGGATGGACCATGTAGAGACTGCCATATCTAGGGATCCACCCCATAATCAGCATCCAAACGCTGACACCATTGCATATACTAGCAAGATTTTATCGAAAGGACCCAGATGTAGCTGTCTCTTGTGAGACTATGCCGGGGCCTAGCAAACACAGAAGTGGATGCTCACAGTCAGCTAATGGATGGATCACAGGGCTCCCAATGGAGGAGCTAGAGAAAGTACCCAAGGAGCTAAAGGGATCTGCAACCCTATAGGTGGAACAACATTATGAACTAACCAGTACCCCTGAGCTCTTGACTCTAGCTGCATATGTATCAAAAGATGGCCTAGTCGGCCATCACTGGAAAGAGAGGCCCATTGGACACGCAGACTTTGTGTGCCCCGGTACAGGGGAACGCCAGGGCCAAAGGGGGGGAGTGGGTGGGTAGGGGAGTGGGGGTGGGTGGGTAAGGGGGACTTTTGGTATAGCATTGGAAATGTAAATGAGCTAAATACCTAATAAAAAATGGAAAAAAAAAAAAAAAAAAAATAATTGTTTCTATAAGATCATTATTACAGCTTAATAGTTTCAGGCTTCTTTCTTAGTTTTCTTTAATAGATAAATTTTATACTAATATGATATCTTTTACAGTTATAAAAAATGCCTAGTCATTCATCAGAAAATAATTTTCTCTTCCTCATTTCTCGATGAACAGATAACAGCACATAAGACACACATGAGTTTCTTGAATTCCTTTTTCTCAGATTAATATATGATTACTTTAGACACAATCATACTCAGTCTTATGAACTCCAGCTGCTTGCACATGTGTGTGTGTGTGTGTGTTGTGTGTGTGTGTGTGTGTGTGTGTGTGTTGTGTGTGTGGATGTGTGTGTTGTGTGTGTGTGTGTGGTGTGTGTGTGTGTGTGTGTGTGTGTGTGTTGTGTGTGTGGATGTGTGTGTTGTGTGTGTGTGTGTTGTGTGTGTGTGTGTGTGTGTGTGTGTGTGTGTGTGGTGTGTGTGTGTGTGTGTGTGTGTGTGGTATGTATGTGTGTGTGGTGTGTGTGTGTGTGTGTGGTGTGTGTGTGTGTGTTGTAATATCAAAGATTCTGCTTACCTGGCAGACACTTTAATGCCTACATCTATTTGGCTAATATCTGCTTTTAAGTAGTTGTTTCTATTGATCTTTCTTTAACATTAGTCTTCTTACCTCTAGTGACTAAGCAATTCTCTCAAACTATATGACCTTCAAACATATCTTTTTTAGAAGAAATATGACCTGTTATTGATCTGTTTTATAGTTGGGATTATCCTAGCCTATATCTGTCATTGTCACAAATCAAATGTCTACTTTTTTTTTTCTTTCCATTTTTTATTAGGTATTTAGCTCATTTACATTTCCAATGCTATACCAAAAGTCCCCCATACCCACCCACCCCCACTCCCCTACCCGCCCACTCCCCCTTTTTGGCCCTGGCGTTCCCCTGTTCTGGGGCATATAAAGTTTGTGTGTCCAATGGGCCTCTCTTTCCAGTGATGGCCGACTAGGCCATCTTTTGATACATATGCAGCTAGAGTCAAGAGCTCCGGGGTACTGGTTAGTTCATAATGTTGATCCACCTATAGGGTTGCAGATCCCTTTAGCTCCTTGGGTACTTTCTCTAGCTCCTCCATTGGGAGCCCTGTGATCCATCCATTAGCTGACTGTGGGCATCCACTTCTGTGTTTGCTAGGCCCCGGCATAGTCTCACAAGAGACAGCTATATCTGGGTCCTTTCGATAAAATCTTGCTAGTGTATGCAATGGTGTCAGCGTTTGGATGCTGATTATGGGGTGAATCCTTGGATAAGGCAGTCTCTACATGGTCCATCCTTTCATCTCAGCTCCAAACTTTGTCTCTGTAACTCCTTCCAAGGGTGTTTTGTTCCCACTTCTAAGGAGGGGCATAGTGTCCACACTTCAGTCTTCATTTTTCTTGAGTTTCATGTGTTTAGCAAATTGTATCTTATATCTTGGGTATCCTAGGTTTGGGGCTAATATCCACTTATCAGTGAGTACATATTGTGTGAGTTCCTTTGTGAATGTGTTACCTCACTCAGGATGATGCCCTCCAGGTCCATCCATTTGGCTAGGAATTTCATAAATTCATTCTTTTTAATAGCTGAGTAGTACTCCATTGTGTAGATGTACCACATTTTCTGTATCCATTCCTCTGTTGAGGGGCATCTGGGTTCTTTCCAGCTTCTGGCTATTATAAATAAGGCTGCTATGAAGATAGTGGAGCATGTGTCCTTCTTACCAGTTGGGGCATCTTCTGGATATATGCCCAGGAGAGGTATTGCTGGATCCTCCGGTAGTACTATGTCCAATTTTCTGAGGAACCGCCAGACGGATTTCCAGAGTGGTTGTACAAGCCTGCAATCCCACCAACAATCAAATGTCTACTTTATGCTAATCCAATTATCAATAACTCACCTTTTGACAACTAGTACATTTGCAATATATATGTATCAGTCCATTTCTAATGGTGACAAATGTATAAATTAAAACCCTTTTTACAAACATTACATATGTATTCATTTTATTAAAGAGATTTACTCTTTTAGTAAGGGGTAGACTTAGTTACCTTTCCTACTGCATAGGAATCTATAGTTTCTGCGTGACAAGAGTTGGTTAATGCCGATCATTAGTGATATATACAGATATCTGTCCTTGTCTCTTTCTCCAAGGAACAGAAAAGCATCTCAACATTGCATGAACATGACTTGAAAAGTAAAATATAGTTTAAAACCTTGTTTGTTGTTTGTGAACACAATGGGATCATGTGTTGCTCTGTATTTCCATTTGAATATGGGCATGTCTCAACAAATGTCCTGCAAAGCCACTGAAACTAGAACATATCTACACAAGAAATCTCCATATTAAGGCAAGCTGTCTTTTCAGTACTGACCCCTACTACTTGAGATATTATCGATTTATTTTCACCCCTGAAATGGTATGGATTGTCAGTTATGCTAATATATTTTCAAGAGTTTAATCAGAGACTTATAGATTATGAATGAATTTCATATGCATCAATTTACAGTGAAGTCTTCTGCTTATAGAACTGGTCCTGTGAAAGCTCTAAGCCCCCATGTAGGGGAATGCCAGGGCCAGCAAGTGTGAGTGGGTGGCTGGGTGAGCAGGGGAAGAGGGGAGGGGATAGGGGCTTTTCAGAGGGGAAACCAGGAAATGGGATAACATTTGAAATGTAAATATAAAAAATATATAATAAAAATATGGAGAAACTGTTTTTATATCATTATAAATGTGGACCCAGTGATTTTTAAATTGATGACTCTTGAGTACCACATAATACTCTCACTTTTGTGGGGCTAGGATATTATATGTATAATGTAGGATATTAGGCTTCTACATTTTTTTTGTTAACTAGCTGCCACTATGTTAATCAAGTTTCTAAGATAAAAACTTAAAATTGTTACCACATTTAATACTAAATGTGCAATTATTATTTATAAAATTATTATTTATAAAATGTGCCCCTGGATTTATATATCTATGTAGAAAATCCACTGAAACCTCATGTGAATCAAAGTTTATTGGTTCCCTATAAGGATGTTGCACATTGATATTGTTTTCTCTACTAATATTCTCTTGTAATTAAATAATTTTCTCTAATAAATTATAGAATTTATGCAAGTGCGGGTAATTCAGCAAGTCATGGTAATAATGGTACACAGTTTAGTCATTTGGCCCATGAGTGTCAGTGCTGCACCTTCCGTACCCATACGCTTAGTACTAGCAAAATGAGTAAGTTGCTTTCCTGAGTCGTTGGGACTTTATAGCTTGACCCCAGCAGAGTGCACGTGGCCTAGTTTCCTCAAATGATAGCTAGCGTTTGCGCAGCCCTTCATTTTTCCTTTTCCAATCTATATCATTGCATAGGATTATCTCAATTTCATTTTAATTTGTTCTCATTCAAAGAGCTGTGTAATATGGAATAACTTTCTATATGCTTGATTTCCAACCAAATTTCTTTTGCTGTAGTTTCTTTTCTTTCTTTTCCATTTTACCAGGAAAAAACTGTTAAGTTTAGGACCTGAATTGTGAACGCAGCACAAACAGCAATGGGAGGTTTTACAGAGTTAACAGAGGTAGAAGGATTTGAGAGGTTAATGTGAATTCTCAAGAATAAAATTACGTAATGAAAAATAAAAATTATGATCATGAGTGACTTTTGTTTGTCTTTTTCTTGGTTTTATTTAGATTTACTAATAATATTTTCATTCTGCTTCATACTGGACATTGTTGTGGACTGGGCTGTCTGTTGTGTATTATGTCCTTATGAATTCCCTAGTATTTACTGAGTTTGTGTAATGTACAGAGAAAATGGACTAACAGACTCTTTTTGGTAGCTTCTAATCAAGAGGAACTGTTAGTTATAAAATTTATTGGAAACACCTGTAGTTATTACATGTATTTCCAACAACTTCTAAGATCTTCTCTTCTTGAGCTAAGGTCATTCTCTGACATGTCTCATATAGTCACGTCTACTACTGTCTCTTTTATCATTGGTGTTCATGACCTTATTCTGTCCTACTTGTCTCATGACATCAGAACAGTCCACCGGTTTTTCCCATTCTTTGGTAGGTACTTAATATCCATCACTAAAACAGACTCTTTTCAAGCTCTAGGTTTATTGTTCTTCTTTCCAAAACGCCTCTTGTTCCATCTTGTGGTGACTTTATTATTACTTTAATTTTTTTCTAAAATATTGTTTTCCCCAGTCTTTGATCGTTGATGATTGAAGACCTGCCATGTGCTTCATCTTAGTAATGTTCCCCTAGGCTATTCATGTAGCCATGACATGTTTTGTAACAGAAGTTCCTCTAAACATTACTTTAAGCATATCTCCATATTACAACCTCCAGAAAATGAATCTGCTAGAATTCAATTCTTCAAACGCCTTTGCCTTTCTTCTAGACACCTCTTGGTTTCTCACCGTCCTTTATTCTATACATTCCTATCTCTATTGCTGAGTGAGCTTAAATACCATTTTCATCTAATGTGGTTATAATCTTGCTGATGCCTTAACCCCATTGCTATCCTGTTTATTTCACTATAGTCATTACATCAAGACAATAATTCTAATTAAACATAACTCTCCCTGTTTAACATTCATTCACAGGTGCCTGATATTTCCTGTGCTGGATATCCACAAAGTGACATGTCCTAAACATAAAACCATATTTTGAGAAATTAAAATATAAACTATTTTCTACAGTTGAACATTTTTATAGTTTAGACATGGAGTAAAACAGAGCACTAAAATTATTTTAGTAAAGAGAAAGGAATTAACAAAACAGATTAGAATTGTCCCATTCCAACTTACATAACTGTCTCTCTCTCTTCATGCCTATGTGTGTAATGCTGTTATTCATCTCAAACATTGGTCTTTATCTCATAGTAAATCTTTTCTGATAAGATCCTCTGAAATACACAGGGAGATGTACTTTACTAAGCCCTAGGGAGTCACTCACATCATGAGGACAGCAAATGTAGACTACTACATAGACCATATTCGTTCAAAATAAATAATAGATTAACTGAAGACCTCTAATAAGTATCTTTCACACATGTATGTTAAATCACATGTGAAGTAATCATTGTATGAAGAACTAATTAGATGTCTACTCTTATTCTACAAGAACTACATACATTGAAAGTTACTTAAGTTTTCAAATTGTAAAGGTCAAGGAGCAAATGCTAGTTGGATTCATTAGCAAGAAATAAAAATATCACAGAAATAGGCCCTTAATATTTCATATTTTTAAACAACAAGGAGAGTGTAACTTTAATACACAAGAGATGGGTTGGTTGTATTTGTCATGGTTCCTTCTCTATGAGGACTTTCTTACTGTTCTCATAACTAATCACACTAAGAACCACCTTCTTTATCATATGTTCTCATCAGTCTTTCAATTTGTTTGTTTTCAAATTAGGAAACTTCAGAGAAAGAAAGAAAGAAAGAAAGAAAGAAAGAAAGAAAGAAAGAAAGAAAGAAAGAAAGAAAGAGAGAAAGAAAGAGAGAAATAGAGAGAGAAAGAGAGAGAAAGAGAGAAAGAGAAAGAGAGAAAGACAGAGAAAAAAGAAAGAAAGAAAGAGAGAGAGAGAGAAAGAAAGAGAGAAAGAAAGAGAGAAATAGAGAGAGAAAGAGAGAGAAAGAGAGAAAGAGAAAGAGAGAAAGACAGAGAAAAAAGAAAGAAAGAAAGAAAGAAAGAAAGAAAGAAAGAAAGAAAGAAAGAAAGAAAGAAAAAAGAAACTGAAAGCAAGAAAAGAAAAAAGAAGTTTAAAAGGCATACTATCCTTTACAAACTTTTAGTCATGTGAACTTATAAAACTTTGAATATTGCCATTTCCAACAATGGGATCTAAAGAAAAAAAAACCCTACTACAGTTTAAAGGGAAAAAAACTATTTAGTTTAGCTAGGTAATAATCACAACGCAGCACATCAAAACTTGAACACCAGTGAATCAACTGCCTTACTCTGGATTAAAATAATGAAAATCAGAAGGCTAATTATGGGTCTAGGAAGTTAGTACAACATTTTAACCCTCCAAAGTCACACACTGTCACAATCTTTAGGACCCTTCTCTTTCTTGAAGCTCCAAAATAGTGTCTTACCTCCCTGTTCTAATGGAAACTAAGTATTGGATTAAAAATATTCATAGCCCCTACAACATAAATGATATTGATACCGTGGGATATGTTAGTAGAGACTTAACTAATTGGTCTATAGTGTACATCAAATCCAACATTGATACTCAAATTTCTGCTTACTGGAACTAAGAAGAATTCTAAGTATTAAGAAATATCTATGAAAAGTCTATATTGATAAATTTTAACTTTTCATTGGACTGATTTTAATGCTTTCTCAAGATACTATTCTACTCTTTAGTGGGAGAACTGACATTTGTAGGGGAAGAAGCATTCTACACCAAAGACAAAGATGGGCAGATGGCTTTATCTGATTATTCACAGATCAAGCAAAGCAAGCGAACCTAGAGCATGAGAGAGGAGCAGGTAAGTGGATGTCGGAGGAGTTTAAGATTGTAGGAGATTACTTTCTGTGTTTATTGTTCATTATGAGGTGAACTTTTCCTTCCTATCATGGCCTCTTGACTATGAAGAACTGAAACCTTTGAAATCCTAAGCCAAAATCAACAATCATTCTCTTTAAGTCATTTTCTTAGGCATTATTCTCAGCAAACAAAGATCTAATGCGTGCAGTCTTATCTATCCATATAAACAAACCCACATATAAACAAACCCCCAAGGCTTTCTGAGAAGCTTAGTGAGTGAGCACCTGTTTGCTTTGTGGCTCATTATATAGTGGAATTGATATGAGACAGTAAGTACCTTTCTCACCATGGGCTTCTTGACTTACAAGAAAATAAAACATAAGTTGCTTTCTTTTGATAGTTTTGTCTTGAATATCTACTAAAAATGCCACATGATATAGTTCAACACTGAACAAATTTTTATGAGTAATTATAATATTCAATGAAGAGAATATTTGATTTATTAACTGATGGGAATGAGACATGAGAATATAACATAAGGTAAGCTCGATTTTATGCAGTCGTTAAATGTAATAAATTTTAGGCTATCATGGCTATGTACAAGATTTAAAATAGAAGGCAGCTATCACACTTAATACATTATTCAAGGATTATCTTAGAAAAATAAGTACAACTAAGGGAGCTGAGAGTTTGAAAGATTGCTCTGCCAGGAAAAAGGAAGATAGTTTTATGAAGGATCAAAAAGAGTTACTAGATATGAATGTGATTTGACATTTATTCTCAACTTAAAGAAGAACTTTCTCTTCTAGATGTCAAGAAATAAAATATTCTTAATCAAAAGATATCAAGCTGTCTGTCAGAGGAGCTGCTCAGGCAGAATTTATTTGACAAGTGGGTTGAAATAATTCAGAGTAAAGCTTGACCTCTGAGATCTGGTGGACCAAGTGAACTCTAATTCCCCTTTCAACATCAAAATACTGTGCTTTTGAAATGCACATTAAAATAACCATGCAAGTCAATAAATGCCAGTCACCAAATAACTTGTAAGTGCTGAGGGAGATTAGAAGTGGGAGAAATAAATAACTTCTGTGATAGAAAAAAAAATGCTCAAAGAAATGATGGGATTTAAATTGGACCTTTAGGTAAGTACTAAAAGAGAATCTGCAGAGAGGGGAGAGCATCCCAATAAATGGAAGACATTTGATGAGAGATGCGGGAAAGAAAATGTCTACTGTGTTTAAGAAGACAATAATTACACAAAGCATTTCAATTTAATGTTATATACAAGATAATAATATATAATATATAATTATATATCATGAATAAAAGTTATATTATACTAGCCGGGCGTCGTGGCACACGCCTTTAATCCCAGCACCCAGGAGGCAAAGGCAGGTGGATTTCTGAGTTTGAGGCCAGCCTGGTCTACAGAGTGAGCTTCAGGACAGCCAGGGCTATACAGAGAAACCCTTTTTCAGAAAACCAAAAAAAAAGCTATATTATATAAACATACATGTGATATATATTACATATATATGGATATATATCTTGTTAGCAGACATCATATTTCAGTACCACAGTGCTGTAATCCCATAGGACAACATGATTTTCTGTATTTCTGACTAGATTGTTAAGTGTCTAGTGTCCTCTATGTGAAGTTTCTGTCCACAAAGAATAATTAAATATAATAAAAACAAGACACATACATTTTAAACATATAATGAAGTTCTTCATTTTGAATGTCATATAATGTGTATCACACGCCACATATTTGATCTATATTTTCCTGAAACATGTATTTTTCTGGATAAATTATTTGATTCCAATTATTTTGAAGATGAATAAATCAGAGGCAAGCACTTCTTGCTGAGTCTTCTTGCTCACCTAACTATACTTCTTCTTCTTCTTCTTCTTCTTCTTCTTCTTCTTCTTCTTCTTCTTCTTCTTCTTCTTCTTCTTCTTCTTCTTCTTCTTCTTCTTCTTCTTCTTCTTTCTTCTTTTGTTTTGAACTCACTCTGTAGACCAGGCTGGCCTCGAACTCAGAAATCTGCCTGTCTCTGCCTCTCAAGTGCTGGAATTAAAGGCATGCGCCACCACTGCCCAGCCTAACTATGGTTCTTAATGTGTATTGGAGAGAATTCTGGAACACCCATCCCAGGTTCTCTTTGTCTGAATGACTGTTCATAAAATCTTAACATATAACTTTTTCAGAGAATTAGTGTTTACATTTTTATTCTGCTGAATCTTCAACCTCTCAATCCTAAGTATATAACAAATCTAATTTAGCAGTTCTCGGGCTCACAACTTATTTTATGTCCAATGCCGTAATGGAATAAGATGAAAAAAATCAGAGGCCATGTTCCTCTGTGTCCATAGAAACAAAGGAGGCCCTTTCATATTTAGACACTTGTATTAAGTAAATGATAAAAAGAATGTGTTTTGCTTTTGTAGTTGTCTAGAATTTCCCACATAGATGCTACATGTTTAAATCAGGATCACTTCCAACTCCCTCTGATTCAATTTGTCCCTTCTCCCTTTGCTATTTCCCCTCAACTTCAGATTTTATCTTGTTTTTCTTTGCTCTGATTGTTTCTCATCACAGTCCACTCAGTTGAGCCAACACTTGTATGGGTACAAGCCACCCAAAGAGCACAGTAGCTTGTCATGAACTACATTTTTTTATGACAGCTGACATTTCCTCTTGACAGCAATGATGCATTCCCAGCAGCTCTTTCATTAATGAAGGGGCTTCATGACTACCTTTTCCCCGCCTCCTCCATGCTGGGATTTTGTCAGGCTTGATTGTGCACAGGTCTGTAGCAGGCTGTCAAACTTCTGTTCGTTCCTTTTGTGTTTGGATAACAGTTTTATTGTAGTCAGTCTACTGTCTCCTCCTCTTGCAACCTCCCTGCCCACCTTGCCTCAGTGATTCCTGGACCTTGAGATTGAGGATTAGGAAGGATTTAGTAAAGACTCCCAATTTAGTGCTGAGAATCGTCTGTGATTCTTTTCACATTGACCAACTGTGTGTCTCAGTGATGGTCACCATTTACTGCTGCATAAAGGATCTCAAATGAGGGTTGAGAGATACACAAATCTACTGGGGGAAGGAGTTAGCTAAATACTCAACTGTTTAGTAGAAGGACACTAGTGGTTTCTGTCCTTAGGGCCTATGAACTGAATTGATAAAGACTGATAAGAAGTTCTTTCTTTTGGAGCTGGCCTTATATCTATTCAAAATTGGTTGGTTACTCCTAAGTTATATGTGAACTATTGAACATGCCATCAACTGTGCTATTATACAATCAGTGTGTTGAAATGTTTGGGTAACCAATCATTCCTAAACAATAATATTCATTAAGAATGAACTTCTATTGTTTTATTCTGCTTATTTTGACATTTACTAAAATATCATGACCACATATGCATCAACTAATGAAACAAGTAGATATGCCACAGTAATATTTATCAGGTTACATGGAGAAAGGGGAGAGAATTTAGAGCATCAGTTTTGTATGGTTACTGTTGAGCAAAACTCATGGAATGAGTTTCTTGATACATTTTTTTATTAAATTTAAATATTGAAAACAGACAGCATGATTCTGACATATGAGCATGTATTTAATACAATACAGTTCAGATGTTGTCTGGTGCTTTTCTATGCCTAGAAATAGAAATAGAAATCATAGAATTAGAAATATAATCAGTGTCCCTGAATTATCTTGCTTTTTACGTTAGACTTTAAAGTGAACGAACTCTGTAGAATGAAGTGGACAGAAATAACATTCAAGTGAATGATGCCATGCTTTTAATACCTAGTAATTTTAATACTATATAGACACACGGCCACAACACTAATAATCTCTTCATAAAATAACAGGTTAAAATATTACAGAAGTTTTGATTTCCTTCTTATATGCCCATGTGAGATTTTGTCAGACAAATTAACAGATAAAAACTCATCAGTAAAGATTTGAAAAAAAAAACTTTCCTTAAAAGCAAAGATGAATTTTACTTATGTGTGTAAATTTAGTCAGTTACTATAACCTGAAAATTTATTTATTATATGACCAAAATTCAGTAAAGATCTGATCTGTGGTTTGGCATTCTTATTATCTTAGTGGGTATAAAAGCATGAAATGAACAACAGACATGGTTCTGGGAAGCTCAACCATTAATGTTGTTTTTACACCAAATGTTGTTTTACACTGACTCTTATCAGCAGTGGAAGCTCACATTTAAAGATATGTACTACCTACATAGAATTCTAGTATGCTGCATAAGATTTAAAACATGTTCTTGACATGGCTTATAAAAATTGTCATGACATATCATGATAATCTTTATAAACTGAAAGGAACATTTAAAAATAAATGGAGTAGTACTTAGGGGTATCTGTGTAGCAGTATTATTTCGTCTTGCAATATAAGCACACCATAGTAGTATAGCTGGGTCATAATACGACTTTCCAATGGTATCCCTCATTTACGACTGAAAATGACAACCAATGGCAAAAGTCATCAACCAATCATCTCTTGACCAGCAAAAAAGGTTGGTGAGCTTGTCATCTATCAGGTTACTAAAGGATCAAATCACAGACATGATATGTTTTTAACCCTCAATCTACAAAAATGTACGGGCCATACTTAGTATGTAAATTATGATTTATTAGTATGTTGGCCATTGGTCAGAATTAAACCTACAGGAAGTCAACAGTATCAGTCAATTACCTCTTATTAGAGAACTAAATGTGAAGAAAAAGTTGAATGTCTCAATCACTAGCATAATAATTTTTTTTGCATAATAACTTTTTTATGGCCACATTTACTTATTATAAAATATGTTCTCTGAATATGTAAGAAGAATATTATTGAAATAAAAAGGTACCACTTGAGATGGTGGACTAATCCACTCAGACATCAAAGTTATTACAGTGGCAAATATTTTTATGTGTTGCATTATTTTGTAATATAGTAGTTTAATTTCATGATTAAATCAGTAACGGTCTAGAAAAACGTGGACTTTTTTCCTAATAAAACCCCTCTGCTACATACAGGTAGTGATAACATATGCTAATGAATTTATTCTTTTATGTCATAATTATCCTTGTGTTAAGAGGACAAAATGAAATAGAAGTACCCTAAGCTCATATGGAACTCTTCATAATGAAGTCAAATGTTAATTATTTTTTGGTTTATGCATTTGTTATCTTAGTAAGACCCATGCCATACCATTGCAAAAGTAACCTAAAATTAGTTGTTCACTAGTGTAAATGAAGGCTTTAATATTTATCAAAACAAAGCACCACTCATAAAGTATGCCTCACGTTATTTGTGAATAACTGGTTCTGTGCTAAGAAGCAATTGAAAATTATTTTCATGAAAGAGAATTATAAAAATATTTATTAGAACAGCTCTAATAAGATTTAAATGAAATGACACACAATTTATTCAATTCAACTCTTCTAATTGATAACAATTCTTTGAATATACAGTATGTTAAAATGTTAAAATGTTTAGTACTTAAGTGAAATTAAAAACTATAAAATACATGGTATTTTCCAAAAAAGCAAATGAATATGTTACAGCATTTCAGAAATAAATTCGAAAGACACTTCATGACTTCTGGCTATGATACATAAAATGTGACCTCAATCTACTATGGACTGAGATATGGCTTGGTGATGGTGGAATTTTCAATGAGAACTCATAACTTCTGCAGCTGAAATTGTTTAAAAATGATACAGTAAAACATAGTAAACTCTACTACACTGTGTGTATGTGGTGTTATTGCATATGTGTTATTGTGTATACAAGATTTAGATTAAGATGGCTTTGTGTAAAATTTCAACAATGCTTAATTTGTACTCTAGATGTAAATTTAATACAAAGATCATATAAGATAAAAAAATAAATGGAAAACCAACTTTACATAAATTATTTGAAGTTTGTAAAAGTAAATGTGAGACTGATCCTGTGTCATAGTACCCAGAGCTGGTCATGTACCACAGTACTCCACACACAAATGCTGTCTGGAGAGAGCTAGTCTCCCAGAAGTGCATGAAACAAATGTAAACACAGTTTGACCATCCCTTCTGCTTAAATTTCTGGCCCAATAGAGATCTTCCCAGAGCCATCAGAACACAGGAAACAAGCAACAGCTGGGGACAGGATCCTTCCATTTTCTGTCTGCACACTAGAGATGACTTTGTGCCACAATGCTCCATATCCAAATTCCTACCTGAGAGAACTGGTCTCCCAGGTGTACTGACATAGGCTTGCAGAAGGGAAAAGTCACAATCAGGGACAGCAAGACCAGCTAATACCCAGGATAACCAGACAGTGAGAGCCAAGGGAAAGAACATAAGAAGAAATAGAAACCAAGATTACTTGGCATCATCAGAACCCTGTTCTTCCACCACAGTGAGCCCTGGATACCCCAAAACACTAGAAAAGCAAAACTCTGATTTAAAATCACATCTCATGATGATGATAGGGAACTTTAAGAAGGACATAAATAACTACCTTAGAGAAATACAGAAGAACACAGGCAAACAGGTAGAAGCCCCTACAGGGAAAACACAAAAGTCCCTTAAAGAATTGTAGGAAAACACAACCAAACAGGTGAAGGAACTGAACAAAACCATCCAGGACCTAAAAATGGAAATAGAAACAATAAAGAAATCACAAAGGGAGACAACCCTAGAGATAGAAAAACTAGGAAAGAGATCAGGAGTCATAGATGCAAGCATAGCAAACAGAATACAAGGGATAGAAGAGAGAATCTCAGGTGCAGAAGATACTATAGAACACGTTGAAAACAACAGTCAAAGAAAATACAAAATGCAAAAATATCCAAACTCAAAACATCCAGGAAATTCAGGGCACAATGAGAAGACCAAACCTAAGGATAATAGGTATAGAAGAGAGTGAAGATTCCCAACTTAGAGGGCCAGTAAATCTTCAACAAAATTATAGAAGAAAACTTTCCTAACCTAAAGAAAGAGATGCCCATGAACATACAAGAAGTCTACAAAACTCCAAATAGATTGGACAAGAAAAGAAATTACTCCTCTCACATAATAATCAAAACACCAAGTGCACAAAACATAGAAAGAATATTAAGAACAATAAGGGAAAAAGGTTGAGTAACATATAAAGACCTACCAGAATTACACCAGACTTCTCACCAAAGACTATTAAAGCTAGAAGATCCTGGGAAGATGTTTTACAGACCCTAAGAGAACACAAATGATAGGCCAGGCAAAACTCTCAATTACCATAGATGTAGAAACCAAGATATTCCATGACAAAACCAAACTTACACATTGTCTTTCCATAAATCCAGCCCTGCACAGGATAATAGATGGAAAACTCCAACACTAGGGGGGAAACTAGACCCTAGAAAAACAAGAAAGTAATTGTCTTTCAACAAACTGCAAAGAAGATAGTCACACAAACACAAATGTAACATTAAAAAGTAACAGGAAGCTCCAATAACTATTCCTTAATATCTCTTATCAGTGGACTCAATTCCCCAATAAAAGATATAGATTAGCAGACTGGATACATAAACAGGACCTAGCATTTTGCTGCATATAGGAAATACCTCAGTGACAAAGACAGACACTACCTCAGAGTAAAGGGCTGGAAATTTTTTCCAGGCAAATGGTTCCAAGAAACAAGCTGTATTAGCCATTCTAATCTTGAATAAAATCTATTTTCAGCCGAATGTTATCAAAAAAGATAATGAAGGACACTTCATAGTAAACAAAGGAAAAATATACCAAGAGGGACTCTCAAATCTGAACATCTATGCTCCAAATGCAAGGGCACCCACATTCATAAAAGAAAATTACTGAAGCTCAAAGCACACATTGCACCTCACACAGTAATAGTGGGAAACTTCAACACCCCACTCATCAATGGACAGATCATGGAAACATAAACTAAACAGAGGCACATTGAAACAGAAGTTATGGACCAAATGGATTTCATGGATATCTGTAGAACATTTCGTCCTAAAGCAAAAGAATATACCTTCTTCTTAGGATCTCATGGTACCTTCTCCAGAAATGACCATATAAGTTGTCACAAAACAGGCCTCAATGGATACAAGAATATTGAAATAATCCCATGCTTGCTTTCCGATCACCATGGACTAAGGCTGGTCTTCAATAACAACAAAAACAACAAAAGGCAACATACACATGGTCAAGGAAGAAATAAAGAAAGAAATTAAAGACTTGAATTTAATGAAAATGAAGGCACAACATATCCAAACTTTTGGGACACACAGTGATAAGAGGAAAACTCATAGCTCTAAGTTCCTCCAAAAAGAGACTGGAGAGAGCATACACTAGCAGCTTAACAGCACACCTGAAAGCTCTAGAATAAAAAGAAGCCAATACACCCAAGAGGAGTAGACTGCAGGAAATAAGCAAACACAGGACTGAAGTCAACCAAGAAGAAACAAAAAGAACTACACAAAGAATCAACAAAGCCAGGAGCTGGTTCTTTGAGAAAATCAGCAAGATAGATAAACCCTTAGCCAGACTAATCAGAAGACACAGAGACAGTATCCAAATTAACAAAATTAGAAATGAAAAGGGAGACATAACAACAGAATCTGAGAAAAATCCAAAAATATCATCAGATCCTACTGCAACTGGAAAACCTGTATGAAATGGACAATTTTCTAGACAGATACCAAATACCAAAATTAAGTCAGGATCAGATGAACTATCTAAACACTCCCATAACCCCTAAAGAAATAGAAGCAGTCATTAAAAGTCTCCCAAACACAAAACAAAACAAAACAAAACAAAACAAAACAAAACAGGCCCAGGAACAGATTGATTTAGTGCAGAATTCTATCCAAATTCTATCATTCTATTCTATTCTTCAAAGAAGACCTAATACCAATACTTTTTAAACTATTCCACAAAATAGAAACAGCAGGAATACTACCGAATTCATTCTATGAAGCTACAGTTATGGTGTGTAGTCTAGCTGGGAGATAAAGCAGTTTCTTTCTTCTTCTTTTTTTTTTTTTTTCTTTTCCATTTTTTATTAGGTATTTAGCTCATTTACATTTCCAATGCTACACCAAAAGTCCCCCATACCCACCCACCCCCACTCCCCTACCCACCCACTCCCCCTTTTTGGCCCTGGCGTTCCCCTGTACTGGGGCATATAAAGTTTGCATGTCCAATGGGCCTCTCCTTCCAGTGATGGCCAACTAGGCCATCTTTTGATACATATGCAGCTAGAGTCAAGAGTCAGGAACTTGTCACAGTTTCCTTTCATAGAGTACTCCATAAGAGATTTATTTCTACTTCTATCCTGTTTAATGTTCCAAATAGATTTTAAAAAATGGTTCAGGGCTGGTGAGATGGCTCAGTGGGTAAGAGCACCCGACTGCTCTTCCGAAGGTCCAGAGTTCAAATCCCAGCAACCACATGGTGGCTCACAACCATCTGTAACAAGATCTGATGTCCTCTTCTGGAGTGTCTGAAGACAGCTGCAGTGTACTTACATATAATAAACAAATAAATCTTTAAAAAAAAATGGTTCAGTGCAAATTATTTTCAGGTTCAGAAGATATCATGCTTATCTGTTGGGAGCTATTAAGGCAACGCTATTGTCCTGATCTCTGAATTGGGCCTCTCCCCCCAAGAAGAAAAGAGGGTCAAAAGCGGGCCACGGACACACCGCTCTGAGAACAACCACAGATTGTCCCAGCCCTAAGTCAGCGCCGGATGTCCTGACCTCAAGATACACTGATACCGCCAAGTTCCTGCTTCCCCGTGTAACTGCCTAAGAATGTGCAATTCTATTGCCCCCCCTCCCACTGATAAATACTTCTCCTTTTGCTTGTATTGCCCCATCCCTCCCGCTGATAAGTATCTGTACTTCCCCGTTTCCTTGTGCAATTCTACTGCCCCATCCTTCCTGCTGAAAGGCACTTCCCCTTTTGCTTGTGTATTTAAACCTTGGGCCTGGCTAATACATTTTGGGGTCTTGATACAACTTCAGAACGGTTTCCGTGTCGTTACTCGTACAAGACCCTCGTCTCTCTCTACCCCCCATTTGGTTTTAAGAGGAGGTCCCCTCGAGATTCTCGAATAACTGGACCTGCTGGACGGGTCACATATCTAAGAGGCATTTAATTATTACAAATTATTTTGAAAACTTAAAAAATGTCAATACTGAGTAGTATATTTTAAAATAATTTCTATTAGTTTAATAGAAAAAGTAAATATAAAGGTTTTTTTCCCCTAATTTTCTCTGGCCATGTTTGATTAACAATGATTGTAATGTTGATGTATTATTAAATCCTTTAATTTATTCTTCAAAATTGTATGTTATAGATCTTTAGCTACATTTGCTTCAAAGAAGGTCATCTTGCAAAGCCAAGACAGACCTTGAATTGGTAGTCATCCTACTGCTTCAGTCTCTAGAATTTGATGCTTACAGGCATGTAATAAAGCACATGTCTTAAAGTATGTTTGAAGCAGTTTAAAAAGTGGGTCCTGTTGTGAGAACTAGCATATGTACTGATTAATTTGGGCTAGTTTTGTCTTAATTCTCATCTAAAAATTGTAATTAAATGAGTGAAATATTACTAGTAGTACAGAATTTATCTCTACCTAGAGGAATTTAGAACATCTTTAAATTTTTACTCACTATCTTCCTTACAGAAAACAAACATACAAATGAATTCTGCTGAAGATAGATTCAGTTACACATGTGTACCTGGAGATGTGTGTTAATAATGGGTATGTTCAGTTGTAATTCAGTGGACATTATTCATGTAATAATTAATTCACAGAATCATTATGAACTATAATACAGTGGAGTAGATCAAGACCTGTTAGATCAAATTTACCTTAGTTTAAAATCTTGCTCCATCATTGATACGTGAAGTCTTTCAAGGTTCTGTACTCCTCAATGCCTCCTTAGTCAGCATGTCTGCTCTGTTCATTGCTGATGCCGCCTAGAATGTATCTGACGCACGTTGTGTCCTCACTAGAAACTCAGTACCAGCACATAAACCATGAAGTTTTAGTCCTTAAACCCTGCACGTGTCTCATTAATGCTCAATACAAAGCAAAATCATAGAAAGCTCTTGCAAATTTCAGTGATTCCTCTTACAGAATCTTTAAGGTCATAGTTCTTAATATTTTCACTTCCCCGGGGCCTCCAGGCATCTGTAGGGCCTAGTACAGTCAATGTAAATTTACTGAAAATTTAATTACTCAGCATTTATTAAACTCTACGCAATCTCCTCCTTTATGTTGCTTACTCTAATTGTAGCTTGTTCCAGAGTCTTGGATAGTATACGGTTGATGAGAGATAAATCCTTAGGCAAATACAGTAAGCTTGCAAAATGACTGACAGACACATAGCAATCTTACATAAGTGTTTAACATCATCATCATATTCGCCTCCACCCTGTCATTATCAGCCAATGATGGACTTATAAGATAATACCATGCTGGCCAATTGGGAGATATCCATTACAGTTGTTCAAATGTTCTGACTCAGCAAAGGTCACAAGGCACTGCTAGAAGTAAGGCCAGTGGGAGTTTGAGAAGCTCCCCATGTTCTCTGACACACCTCTGTCCCATCTGTGAATTTACACTGAGAATGTGGGTAAAGTCGATGTTTCAGAATACTGAAGTTCTGAAAGGAAACAATCCAGACGCCTTTCATTCAGGCCATAGTTCATCATTGAGTAAAATGGCATCTTTATGGCTTTCTAACACATTCTATTTCCATAGTCCTCACTCCCGAAGAAGGTACTTCTTCAAAAGTCACATCTCACCATCAAAATGGAAGCAAGAAGACAGACAATCACTCAGGTAATCAAAGTGGTCTAGAACTCCCTCCATAGACCAGGCTCAAAGGCCTGTCTTTTTGAGCTCTGTAATGTTCAGGAATACTCAGATCTCAGAACTTGGCTTTTATTTGACCTGGCTCCAAGCATCCCTAGTATAAATCAGCCTTTTTCCAGGGGCAATTGTCAAAATAATCAGTAGAAATTGTTTAATATCACATGGAGCCTAGGGCAATGATCACCGTGGTGGCCAATAAGAAAATAAGCTTTCACTTGAAAAGAATGGGTAATATTGAGTGGGTAACCCTGCACACAGAGAGGCTCTCAAAGCTCAGATTTACACTAAGAGCCCCTGAAGGCCACAGGTTTTAATATGACTGCATATGAACAAGAATGACCCAACAAAACCCCTAGTTCTCATGACCTTGGGCCTTTATGATAGATGATAAAGCTGAAGATGGCTACAAACTGTCTTCCTTAAGTAGTATGATAATTCCAAACACAGGAAATCCCTTCAGCATTTCACAAGTTTAAGGAAAAAGTCATTGCCTTTTATCCCTAACTGACCAATGAACTACACGTATAAATGTCTGTGGACACACATTACCAAAAAATGCACTTTAATGAACTAATGAAAAATGTCACTAAACATCACAAATAGCAGCAACAGTAATCCCAGGAGTAGCAGCAACAGTAATCCCAGGAGTAAACAATAATCTGGTTTCAGGTTATGCCACATTCTTACATGAAATTTATATTTAAAAAATAAATGGCAAGTTTGGGTCTCACACAAGCAAGAAAAAAAAAAGTGGACCATATGGAATACTTCAAAACAGTGACAATGTTTTATAAAGTAAGAGTTCTAGCATTGAAAAGTACAATAACAGCGAGGCAGAGTTGCTAACATGCATAAACAGAATAATTGAGTAGGTGTGGAAAAAGACTCACCAATGTGAAGAACACCCAACACCGTCCAGACAGAAAAACAAAGGAAGGAAACTGAGTAGAAACTCAGACACTGAGACAAAATATCTTACAAATACTCATAAGAGGTGCCTCAGAAGTTGAGAAGATAATCTGAGGCCTTTAGTGACGTTATCTAAGCTTCATCAAACTTGGAGAATTCTGCTTACTGCCCAAAAGTTTGCTGTCTGGCTCCCTTGTGTGGAGGTTTCCTCAGTTCATGTCCTGTGTTGCAGACAATTTGATAACCTCAGGTCTTAGCTGTGGCTTTCTCCTCACTGTTTGACCTGCTGTTGTGTCAGAGACCCTTAAGCTACATGTGACCTTCTAAACCTGTCTTGAGCTTATGAACATTCCTTAAAACTCTGAGTGTGGGACTAGGTACATCTTTTCCAACTGAGGTCAGGCAAGACTGTCCAGTTAGGAAAATGAGATCCACAGGCAGGCAATAGATTCAGAGACAACCTCTGCTACAGTTGTTGGGGAACATGCATGAAGACCAAGCTGCAATTATGTGCAGAGGCCTATGTACAACCCCTAGGTACTCTTTGGTTGCTGGTTAGTTTACATTAGTTGACTCTATTGGTCTTCCTGTGGAGTCCCACTCCTCTTTGAGCCCACCAATCCTTCCTGCAATTCTCCTGCAAGACTTCTAGAGATGGCTCTAGGCCTCCCTCATCTCTTTTTATTGGCTACTGGATAGAGCGTCTCACAGGACCATTATGCTAGGCTCCTGTATGTAGGTATAGCAGAGTATCATTATCAGTGTCACCAATAGGTTCTTGCCCATGGGATGGGTCTCAATTGTGTCAGTAATTGGTTGGCCATTTCCCTCTGTCTCTGCATGAATTTGTCCTTGTAAATATTGTAGGCAGGACACATTTTGGGTTGAAGGTTTTGTGTGGGTGAGTTGTTGTCCTTATCCCTCCACTGGTAGTCCTGCTTGCCTACAGGAGCCAGCCACTTCAGGCTCCATATCCCTCACTGGTGATACTCAGGGGGGCCTCCCCCTTCTCAGGGAGAAGGGAAAGGAAAAATGGAAGGAGAAGCTGTGTGAGGGTGGACTGTGGGATGAGGAGGGCTGATCATGGGATATAAAGTGCATAAATTAACAAATTAATGAAAAAATAAATTGAGGAAAAAACCTGTGAGTGTGATATTAAATGATTTTATAACTCAGTTTTTCAGGTCTGTAAAATAAGCAATATGTAAATGGGAGCAAGTTTTGTGGCTCTCTTGACTTGTCTGCTGTCACCCTTGCCCTGTAGATGCAGAGCCTTCTGAGTTTCTTGATACTGGCACCACTTTGGTATTTCACTTTGTTGTTATGTCCATTAACAAAGCATAAGCCGATAACGAGACTTCTGCTGGTGTTACCTTTTCTGACAGTAGAAAAGCTGGTACTGGTAAAGATATGAGATCTTTCTCACATCTACTTTAGTTCTTGGAATATTGCTATCAACAGGAAATACACTGGTTAGAATATGGTGGGATAAAAGATGATATGAAACAAGAAGTCCTAACAACCATTTGTGGTGATTTAAATAGTTATGGTTCCCATAGATTCATATCTTTGAATGTTTGAGCATAGCAAGTGGCACTATTAGGGGATGTGTCCTTATTAGAGTAGGTGCGGCCTATTGAAGAAAATACCTCACTGTGTAGGTAGGCTTTGAGGCCTCCTATGCTCAGGCTCTGCCCACTGTGGAAGATTGTCTCCTCCTAGCTGCCTTCTGATCAAGCTATAGAAGAATGCTTGGCTCCACCAGCATCACATCTGCCTACATGCTGCTATTGCTATGCTTCCTGCCAGGAGGATAATGGACTAAACCTCTGAAACTGTATGCCAGACCCAATTAAATGTTTGCCTTTGTAAAAGTTGCCTTGATCCTGGCATCTCTTCATAGCAATGAAACCCTAACTAAGACACCAATTTTAAAAAAGGAAGAAGAAAGGATAAAGAGAGAGGGAGGGAGGGAGGGAGGGAGGGAGGGAGGGAGGGAGGGAGGGAGGGAGAGAGGGAGGGAGAAGGAAGGAAGGAAGGAAGGAAGGAAGGAAGGAAGGAAGGAAGGAAGGAAGGAAGGAAGGAAGGAAGGCAGGCAGGCAGGCAGGCAGGCAGGCAGGCAGGCAGGCAGGCAGGCAGGCAGGCAGGCCAACAAAACAGATTCTGCCCACAGCTGCATATCCACAGAAAACCTATGCAGCCTGGACAAGGCACACAATAAATAAGATGATGCATTTTGTCTACACAGACTGATTTTCTTAACGTGTGATTCCCTAGTATGATAAAGTACAAAGATTCAATTGGGAGTTCCAAGGTTTCACACATGTTTATTATTTTAATCTCAATGTTATTAGCACATTCATAAGTATTTTCAAATCTGAAGGCAATCCACTGCTCAACATTTCTCAACACAGAAAGGCAGTGCAGCAGTAATAGTGCTATTAGTTTTTTATCTTAAATATAATATCCTATTAATATTCATGAATAGCAACAACCTTTGAGAAAATAATAAAAGGAAACTCTAAAATAAAAATTAATATTTTTCTCCCTACTTTTGAAAATACATCTTTACTAAAACTCTGGAATATTGGTACCTTAGCTTTTCATTACTCCTTCAAAAATGGGCCATCAATTTTTATGTATAATTCCATGTCATTCCAGAATAATGACTTTGATTTAATTCTTGGAATGCAAAGTAAAATGAAAATGAAAACAAATGGTCTCTTCTAAAGTAGAAGAGTTTCTCTTCTTGTTTATTCCCTTCAAAACAATACACTGTGTTTACTATTTAATTAACTCTTTTGTTTTCATTTGGGCTTTTTGATTAAGCAGGTTTGGAAATAGCTGATTTAAAATGAATGAGTAAATGGGTTAGCAAATGGGTTTTCTTCCTCTTGCATATACAGGAATTTTAAGACTGCAAAATCCTGGAGGTCTGGTTTAGTGGCTAAAGGTCCTTGCAGCTTTTGTAGAGGACCTGTGCTCAGTTTTCAGGATCTAACTGGTGATTTCCAGCCAGGAGAAATTATAGATGCAGAGGGTCCAGTGTACATTTCTGAGTTCTGAACATACATATGTATAAAATAGATAAAGAGTAGTACAAGAGTGGAATTGTATTTTAGTTACTTTTCTGTTGCTATAAAAGGATGCCAAGAATAAAATAATGTATGAAATAAAGCTTTTAATTGGAGTTTCAGATGATGAATCCGTGTCTGCCTGAATGGAAGTATAGCAGGAAGGCATGGTGCTGACACAGTATGTAGGAGCACGTGGTCAGAATGACAGAGTTGGCCTGGAGTAGGACTTTTGAAACAGAGCCAACCATTAGTGAAACTTCTCCTAAAATAGCCCAGATCTTGTAATTCTTCCTCCAAATACTCCACCAATTAGCCACCAGGCATTCCTGTATATGGACCTATGGGGTCCATTCTCATTCAAACTAACACAAATGTTTAAAAGGTTTAAGTGTGTGTGTGTGTGTGTGTGTGTGTGTGTGGTGTGTGTGTGGGTGTGTGTGTGTGATTTTTAAATAATGTGGTAGGATCGTCCTCCAAATTTAATTTAGTTATCTTCAGGAATTAAGGGCTTTAAAGAGAAGTCACTTTTTCTCTGCCTGAAGGTTGCAGAGTTCGAAGCCATGAAGTAGGGTTTAAAGGTCTGTACCTACCTAGCTTGTGACAGCTTACTAGAAGACTGTCATGGAAGACAAATTATACATTCAGAAAACTTACCTGAATATTGTTATTATTAGAAATGATGCTGACCAAGTAGGTTTTATTCCAGGGATGCAGGGATGGTTTAATATACGAAAATCCATCAATGTAATCCATTATATAAACAAACTCAAAGACAAAAACCACATGATCATCTCGTTAGATGCAGAAAAAGCATTTGACAAGATCCAACACCCATTCATGATAAAAGTTCTGGAAAGATCAGGAATTCAAGGCCCATACCTAAACATGATAAAAGCAATCTACAGCAAACCAGTAGCCAACATCAAAGTAAATGGAGAGAAGCTGGAAGCAATCCCACTAAAATCAGGGACTAGACAAGGCTGCCCACTTTCTCCCTACCTTTTCAACATAGTACTTGAAGTATTAGCCAGAGCAATTCGACAACAAAAGGAGATCAAGGGGATACAAATTGGAAAAGAGGAAGTCAAAATATCACTTTTTGCAGATGATATGATAGTATATATAAGTGACCCCAAAAATTCCACCAGAGAACTCCTAAACCTGATAAACAGCTTCGGTGAAGTAGCTGGATATAAATTAACTCAAACAAGTCAATGGCCTTTCTCTATACAAAGAATAAACAGGCTGAGAAAGAAATTAGGGAAACAACACCCTTCTCAATAGTCACAAATAATATAAAATATCTTGGCGTGACTCTAACTAAGGAAGTGAAAGATCTGTATGATAAAAACTTCAAGTCTCTGAAGAAAGAAATTAAAGAAGATCTCAGAAGATGGAAGGATCTCCCATGCTCATGGATTGGCAGGATCAACATTGTAAAAATGGCTATCTTGCCAAAAGCAATCTACAGATTCAATGCAATCCCCATCAAAATTCCAACTCAATTCTTCAACGAATTAGAAGGAGCAATTTGCAAATTCATCTGCAATAACAAAAAACCTAGGATAGCAAAAACTCTTCTCAAGGATAAAAGAACCTCTGGTGGAATCACCATGCCTGACCTAAAGCTTTACTACAGAGCAATTGTGATAAAAACTGCATGGTACTGGTATAGAGACAGACAAGTAGACCAATGGAATAGAATTGAAGACCCAGAAATGAACCCACACACCTATGGTCACTTGATCTTCGACAAGGGAGCTAAAACCATCCAGTGGAAGAAAGACAGCATTTTCAACAATTGGTGCTGGCACAACTGGTTATCATGTAGAAGAATGCGAATCGATCCATACTTATCTCCTTGTACTAAGGTCAAATCTAAGTGGATCAAGGAACTTCACTTAAAACCAGAGACACTGAAACTTATAGAGGAGAAAGTGGGGAAAAGCCTTGAAGATATGGGCACAGGGGAAAAATTCCTGAACAGAACAGCAATGGCTTGTGCTGTAAGATCGAGAAATGACAAATGGGACCTAATGAAACTCCAAAGTTTCTGCAAGGCAAAAGACACCGTCAATAAGACAAAAAGACCACCAACAGATTGGAAAAGGATATTTACCTATCCTAAATCAGATAGGGGACTAATATCCAACATATATAAAGAACTCAAGAAGGTGGACTTCAGAAAATCAAATAACCCCATTAAAAATTGGGGCTCAGAACTAAACAAAGAATTCTCACCTGATGAATACCAAATGGCAGAGAAGCACCTGAAAAAATGTTCAACATCCTTAATCCTCAGGGAAATGCAAATCAAAACAACCCTGAGATTCCACCTCACACCAGTCAGAATGGCTAAGATCAAAAATTCAGGTGACAGCAGATGCTGGCGTGGATGTGGAGAAAGAGGAACACTCCTCCATTGTTGGTGGGATTGCAGGCTTGTACAACCACTCTGGAAGTCAGTCTGGAGGTTCCTCAGAAAATTAGACATAATACTACCGGAAGATCCAGCAATACCTCTCCTGGGCATATATCCAGAAGATGCCCCAAGTGGTAAGAAGGACACATGCTCCACTATGTTCATAGCAGCCTTATTTATAATAGCCAGAACCTGGAAAGAACCCAGATGCCCCTCAACAGAGGAATGGATACAGAAAATGTGGTACATCTACACAATGGAGTACACTCAGCTATTAAAAAGAATGTATTTATGAAATTCCTAGCCAAATGGATGGACCTGGAGGGCATCATCCTGAGTGAGGTAACACATTCACAAAGGAACTCACACAATATGTACTCACTGATAAGTGGATATTAGCCCAAAACCTAGGATCCCCAAGATATAAGATACAATTTCCTAAACACATGAAACTCAAGAAAAATGAAGACTGAAGTGTGGACACTGTGCCCTCCTTAGAAGTGGGAACAAAACACCCTTGGAAGGAGTTACAGAGACAAAGTTTGGAGCTGAGATGAAAGGATGGACCATGTAGAGACTGCCATATCCAGGGATCCACCCCATAATCAGCATCCAAACGCTGACACCATTGCATACACTAGCAAGATTTTATCGAAAGGACCCAGATGTAGCTGTCTCTTGTGAGACTATGCCGGGGCCTAGGAAACACAGAAGTGGATGCTCACAGTCAGCTATTGGATGGATCACAGAGCTCCCAATGGAGGAGCTAGAGAAAGTACCCAAGGAGCTAAAGGGATCTGCAACCCTATAGGTGGAATAACATTATGAACTAACCAGTACCCCGGAGCTCTTGACTCTAGCTGCATATGTATCAAAAGATGGCCTAGTCGGCCATCACTGGAAAGAGAGGCCCATTGGACACGCAAACTTTATATGCCCCAGTACAGGGGAACGCCAGGGCCAAAAAGGGGGAGTGGGTGTGTAGGGGAGTGGGGGTGGGTGGGTATGGGGGACTTTTGGTATAGCATTGGAAATGTAAATGAGCTAAATACCTAATAAAAAATTAAAAAAAAACAAAGCAAAAAAAAAAAAATAAATGATGATAAACAAAGCAAAATAGTAAATTTGATGTATTCGAAAAGCACATAGAAGATATAAAAGCCAAAATACTTCCTAGGATAATTAACAGGTTCATAAGCATGTCTTGCCCTACACAGCACTTAGCTGTACTTTCAGAGGTAAGGAGGTAAAATGGACTAGAGGGTAAGGTAGGTTTATACCAGCATAAAGAAACAATGTAGGCGGGGGTGGGGGGGCAGTAAAAGTTTTAAAAGAACTAAAATGTTTTATTGTTCAGTAACACCTTTTGAATTAACTCTTAGTAGAGTTTAAAATTAGCTAAAAGTTTGTTGGGAGTAGAAATATGTAAAGAAATAGATGCTTAAAATGTTTTGAATAAAATCATAGAAATAACGAAGTGTCAGCCATTTGTGTGTGTCCTGTATTCTGATTTCTTTAATGGTTTGTATAAGCTGCAAATACATTGCAGGAGTCTCAGAATCCAAAGAGTTACAGTAATTGGATCCAGGGATAACTAATTATGTAAATGTGCTCTGTTGTGATAGGAAAAATAGAAAGAAAGAGAGAGAGAGAGAGAGAGAGAGAGAGAGAGAGAGAGAGAGAGAGAGGAAGGAAGGAAGGAAGGAAGGAAGGAAGGAAGGAAGGAAGGAAGGAAGGAAGGAAGGAAGGAAGGAAGGAAGGAAGGAAAGAAAGAAAGAAAGAAAGAAAGAAAGAAAGAAAGAAAGAAAGAAAGAAAGAAAGAAAGAAAGAAAGGAAGAAAGGAAGAAAGGAAGAAAAAAAGAGGGAGGGGGAAAGAGAGAACTCTCAAAGTTGTTTTTTCTCATTTCAGAATGGTATTGAATCGATGTGTAGATTAATAAGCAGACAGAGACAGACATACCGACAAAGACAGACAGACAGATAATATCTCTTCTTGAATCTCACAACAGTTTAGTGGTGATAGTGTTGCTGATGGTTAACAGCTGTAAAACAAAGTGAAATTATACCAGTGGAGGAACAGACTGCATGCAGTGAGGCTGTGCCCTGTGGGAGATGGAATGGGATACAGACAAGCCAAGATTTAAAGGTCAGCTCTGTGCTGCTGCAGTTTAGATCCAGTCTTGCAGGGTGAGGACTCCTTGGTGAACAAAGGAACGAGGTCTTTCCTCATTGTTGGGTTTATTTCCTGGATTACCTTTATTGGCAGAAATACCTAGGAGCTGAAGTTTCTAAAGCTTCCAGTTACCCTGATGACAGCAATGTGATAAATAAGATTAAGGCTACTTCAAGGCAAGTATGTGCAGAGAAAACACAAGGAAAAATATCTGTTTAGACTAGTCTGTCCAATGATATGTAATATGTAGACTTCAATCTTTCTTGAATTCTTGAAGTCACTCTCTAAGTCAGATATGTAACCATTGCAAGCTCAACACAATATGCCAGAAATGATCTAGGTGATGGAACAGTGAACTAACACAATTTGTTTATTCTTTCTAATAATGAAGTTTAGGTATAACTCTCTATGTATGTGTCTATGTATACACACACACACACACACACACACATATATATATACACACATATATATTACAATAAATGAATAAAATTGTAAACTATGTAAAAGTTAACATAATCATTTTAAACTGCAATGTTATCATGTAATTATGAAATAAATATTACTACAGGAAGGAAATTTAACAATTATTTTCTTTGAATAACGAAGTATCCAATGAGTAAATATGTAATCCACTGATAGTTTAGTCATATCTCAATCCTTGTCATAAATTGTGTATCTTCATACTTCCAGTGTTGTTAATGAGAATAGGTCTACTCCAATAACTTTAATGGACTTGTTAATGTATAAATCAAATTACTTAAATAAGTAGTTTTGATTGCTCTCTCCTCTCAAATGCTTCCTTTGCATTTATAAACAAAACACAGTATACTTAGTATTTAGCCTTGCTCAATAAGAATAATGACCCCAAAACTTGAAAATTAATAGCACTGAACTAAGGATTTGGTAAAACGCATTAAGCTCACAACAAATTTAAGAGTCAAATATTGTATTCTTTGTTTTTATATTTCAACCCTCCACCCACATGTGGAAGATATAAGACATCTATCTGGGGGTCTGTTCCCTATTCCTACCACATGGTGATCAGGGATACCTCTGAAGTCAACTGGGTTGATGGTCAGCGAGCCCATACTCTTATTATTGCCCCACAGAGATGAATTAAATGACACATCCATGGTCACACAAGCAGCTCATTACTGAGTTTGATTTTAGACAAGGTTAACTGAGCACTTGATGTCATTGTATCCCAGAAACATGTCGCATAAGAGACCACAGTTGTGTGACCTTTGACTCTACATGTTAAGCTTTTGTTACTGTGGTCTTTCAAATAGTAAAGTGTTAAGAGGACAAAAGATGCTTTCCATGTTGGTCCTCTATTAAAACTATATTATAATGTCATATTTGATCTTGACCAACTATTCAGTTGGGAACTGATACTATGATAATATATCTGTGGTGATGCATGAACAACCACAGACTAACCACTGCTGACATAGTGTATCTTCTACATTCATATACTCTTTTGCTTAATAAGGACTTACTTAGCTTTTATTGAGTATAATTTGAACACGGTTCTGATACTCACTCAGTAGTTATGAAACATGGTGGTAAGAAAGAAATTAGTATCTCATGACACATCAGGTGATTTTTTAGGTAAGGGGAGAAAAACCGAAAAAAACTTAGCAGATAATTTAGATTATAGTTGGAGAAAAAAAAAAAAGACTACACAAAGAAAAGCAAAGAACTTTGTTCAGAAATGCTCTAGAAGGACTGATATTATACCTATACTGATAGATCCTTGAGAAGTTTCTCGTTCAGGTCTTCAGATCAAGGTCAGCCATTGCTTATTTACTCATCTGCAAAGTGGTGTAGGCAGAGTAGAATTCATCAAGTGTTGCGGTGGAGAAGCAAACCCCAGTGTACTCATCAGCAGCCACCTACAAACTGAATGAACTAGAATGCTGGCACAGCAGTTGTAAACATCAATTTGCTCATTTATAAAATAAATTCCCTGTGCAGCCACATTCAGTTGGTTAATTAAGACAATTTAAAGGAGTTTGATAAGTAGAATCTTCTGGTTTAAAGGACATCATAGATTTTCCTTCTTAAATTTTCTCAACTGAGTTTTTTACCTTTGCTTTTTTCTGGTTTGCGTTTGTGATTATATATATAAAAGCATTATTCGAATTCGAGTGCTAATCATTATAGAACACCATGCTATAATCTATGCATTAGAGACTGAGAATAAATGTAAGAAATATGATTATCAAAACTCATTGACTGACTGTTAAAGAGAATAAAATGTATACTTTTAGTAGGATGCAGTAGTTTTATTATTTTTACCAATTTTTGGCTTGTCTTATCCTAGGCTTTCACATGAAATAGTAATCAGCTAGTGTCTATAACTGATTGATTACTGTGAGAGACACATTAAGCTAAATGTAAGAAAAATTCATATTAGTAATGTAATGGTGTGAACTGAAAAACAAGGCCACAACGTAGCTGTAGATAGAATTTCTAAGGTTTTAGTTTGTATTGAAAATTCAATCTGAACCAGCAAGATGGTTTATCAGGTAAAGCTATTTGCTTCCCAGCCAGATGATGTGAGTTGAACCTACAAGGTAGAAGGTGCAAACTGGTCCCTACAAGTCATCCTCTGATTCCATAGTCATGCTGTAGCATGGGTGCATTCACATGCATACAGAGAAAATAACCAAGCAATGTAATAAAAATTTAAAAATACGGCATGCCTGCATAACCTTGTTATAGGCTTCACTTATTTTAAATAAAAGCATCAGTTTTATTTGGGAAAAATGTAAAGTTGTTAATATGTAAATAGATTTACATTTTCATATTTTAGCACAATATTTGAAATGAGAGAGGATCTTTCCTATTAAGTGTTTCTGAAATATTAAAGGAAAAATTCCAATACTGGAATGGTCCCTTATTTTTAGCTGCTCATGAAAATATTGATGTATTGAATAAATTATGTCTCGCCTTGTACTATATATACATGTTCTTAAACAGAAGTGAAAGAAATGCATACTCCAACATCTATACTCTTGCCTTAATTCTTTCTTAGCTCTTTGTTTTGCTTTTGCAACCATGCAAGAGATAATTACAGTTTTCCCTATATAAAGGTTCATACTGCTTAATAATTGTTTTATTATCATAAATAGTTTACAGATCTGGAATTATAAAAAACTTTCTAATATAATTTCTAAAAGAAATGAAATCACAACCCTAGGTCACAGCCCTGGCTCTCATGGAATTTGGTCTGTAGACCAAGCTGGCTTTGAACTCACTGAGATCCTCCTGCCTCTGCCTCTGTGTGCTGAGATTATTGGTGCGTGCCACAACCATGGAGAGTTTTACCTTTTTAAAAATTGCTGATATAAGTTATATACAACAGCCTATTAGCTAAATGATAATTCATTAATATGCCTGATAAATATATTGTATGAACCCAGAAACATATATGTATTTATTGTCTTTAAATAAAAAGTGAAATCAAGCATGTGTCATAAGTTGCTACTTCGAGTATTTAACTTTGACCATTACACGTGACTAGGAGCATGATTCATGGTTTGTGTCACATTTTTCTCTGGTAAATAAAAATAGAACAATATAGATTATATCAATTATGGCATTATGCATAAGCATGAACACTTCATCAGAGAATGGTTTATAAAATACATTTAACTTTGTAGTTTCTGACATGCACTTTCATCCCTTAAATATAAACTAGCTGAAAGCTCAAATTCTAGTATTAGGATTCTTTTCATTTTGTTTACATATCAAATTCATATTACATCTTGAATGTAACAACTCTGGGTTATATGTACTTTAAAGGCTATGGTTGGGATGTATATTGTAAAGTTAATATATAGTACACTTAATCTGCAATGTAGCAGTGTTGAATAATGGAAACTATGCATCTCTGTCATAACAGATGCATTAATTCTAGTGCTGTAGATGTGAGGGTCTGAGAGAAGACTCTAGGACCCTGCCTCCATTGTGCATGCGTTTATACCCATCTTCCTTGCACATGCTCATCTTCGCTCACAGTTTGAGAACACAGAACCCTTGCCAGAAAAGTTAATACGGTAAAAACATGAGGTACCTGGTTACACTACACATACAATCATGTTGGAGAAAGAGATGAATGCCAGAGCTTGGTTCACTTGCCTTTTTTCGGCCCAGACCTCATTCAGTGTTCTTGCCCACATTCAGGTGGGCTTCTTTGCCTTAATTAACAAGACCTAGAAAATGCCTTACAGACATGTCCAGACATTAGATTCTGTCACCAATATAACATCACAAAACTGTAAGATTTATAGGTAGATGACTTGCTGAATTCCACAGGATCATCTAAAATGGAATTTCCCTTCAGATGAATTACGGCATGAGATCAACTAAACTCATACCTTGTGTTTATAATTCTAATGTGCTACAAGCTCTTTAAAGATAAGATTAATGTGATCAAAGTCAATGAAGTCCATATAGTCCTACCACTCAGACTCTAAGGCATGAGGCTAATTGAGCAAGGTGAGCAGCTGTAAGCATGCATTAAGATAAATAAAACAGAAGAAAATAAAAGACTATGTTCAGAGAAGGAGACAGGGAGGCAGTTTATAAAACAAAAGAAAATGAAAGACCATGTTTAGAGAAGGAGACAGGGAGAGAGAAACTGCCTCCCCAAGGAAATGACAGATGGCTAGACCTTAAAATTCAGTAAGATATGCAATCTCATAAAACTGTAAAATAGATGTTGTAGCAGAAGAAAGACAATTAATATATAGGGCGCATCTTTCATGGGAGACTTTTTGATGGCTTTGCAATCTCTCCATCTTTCAAGCACATTTAACTCAATCAATTCTATATGCTTCTGCCAAATGATTCCTATCTACATACGACTCTGCTTCTGTCAATTACAACAGGTCAAAGTTTTCAATGGCTCCAAACTGCCTGGAGGCAAAGTTAACCATACCTTCTCTGGTAGCCAATGCTTCTGTCATCTGTAGTCAATACTAAATCTAAATTTTATTCCTACATTGACTCCCCATTCCAATTAGAGTACATGTACAGACCACTACACGTATTACTCAAATATATGCTTATATAGATGCTTCAAAGCTTTCCTATGATAATAAAAAATAATAGTAAAAATTGAAAAAGAAATCTAAGGTTTAGCTCTAGTCCTAAATCTTTTGAGAAAGTCTCAGGAATCGACAGTAAAATGAGCTCCCTCATTTGAGATTTTCCACTCTATCTCTTACTCATTATATCTACTATACAAAAGGAGAGGAACTATCTGCAGATTTATGATAGTTGAACAGAGTGAATGGTAGCATGCTGTGAATCTCATTTAATGATGCACTGTCATTGTTTATACATTAATCTTCCTCTCCAAGTACAGTATGCATGTATCTAAGAGCTGAAGGGAGGCACTTTCCTGAATCTGTATATCTAGATGGCATTAAACACCTACTAAATCATCAGAGAAGTCACATGAATAGATATGATTTATTGAAATTAAGGACCGACTGGTTTTCTTATCTCTGCGTATACAGATGTATCTGCATTTGCATAGTTGAAATGTGAAGATATAGGATGGTCCTCTCGATATCAAAGGCTCTCACCTCAGAATTGAAGATGCACATAATCTCTAATGATGCAGAGCTTGTGAAACATGGGTTTCATATAATGCCAAGACCATGACTAAAGTGACAAGAAGGATTTCAAGGAAGAAATTGATTGGACAATTTGAAAATGAAATCTATGATAATCAAATAAAATTAGGACCTCCATAATGTGTTTGTTTTGGCAAAAGATGCAGTAGGACAGAAGATTCTAAAATATACTGGTGTTCTTCCTTTTGAAAAAAAATAGCACCATGCATTTACCTTGAAAGTATTTCTTGCACTCATGAATGTAGGTTCAACTGAATTTTTGACAGAAGTTTTGACAGGCCATTCTCATTGCACATATTGAAACTCCGCGGCAAATGGATAAAATTAGACCATGATTCTCATTGTTTACACAAATTATCTCAAACTTTATTAGAATCTTCAAGTTATGCCATAAAATTTTGAAAGTGGGAGGAGAAAACAAGAGAAATACTGAGGACAATGGAAGATGGTGCATTTGAAAAAATATCAAAGCCTAGGAACTGTGTTACTACACAGAAAAGAGCTTTGTCACTGAAGAGAAGAGCGAAGTGAGTGAATACATGGCCTGTAATGGACCAGGAGATGTGCACACTTCTGGTGAACAGTTCATGTTTTCAAGGTGTTAATAAGTTTGAAATGAAACATCAAATATAAGCTGATTTCTACAAAATGAATAATTGACTTAAGATTATTTTATTTAAAAAATGATGTGTAAATGGCTATATCATGTGAAGAAATGCTCACTGTCATTGATAACCTGGGAAGTGGAAAGAACACCAGAGTACTTAGGAATGATTCTTCACAAAAAGATTAAAGTCAACAATTACTGAGGAAACTATAGAGAGAGAGACCCTAAAACTAGTGGGGAGATATGCTAGTGAGTCCATTGTTGAACAAAACGTTTATTTAGGATCCTTAAAAATTGCAAATTGAACTGCCCTGTGATAAACCAATCTGAGTATATATCCAAAAGGAACTAGGAACACATGTAAAGGTGACTTCTACAGTCCCATGTCTGCTACAGGACTCTACAAAGTCTAGAGTTGGAAAGCACCTAAGTGTCCATCCATTGATAAATGGGTAAAGAAAAAGCAGTACAGATACACAATGAACTACTCTGAAGCCTTCCTTAAACAGAATGGAATCCTGTTCTGCATGACTGTGTGGTCAGAACTTAGGATAATTTTGTCAAATGAAATAAAATAAAAGACAAATGGTGTCTGTCACATGTTGTTTCATGCTTCATGATTATGTTAAATAATAGCAATAGCTTAATTATCGTAGGAGTCAAGAGGAGAATTGGGGCTACAAAATGATGCAGAAAATACAGGAATAGGAGGGCTGGGAAAAGTTTGGTGAGGAGGCCTTGGGGAGCATTAGCCTGGAACAAGTGCTGTCATGCTTTCACTGAGCAAAATGACTGAGCAATGAAATGAATACTTCAAAGAGTTATGAGTTTTCATATACAAATGAAAATGTTCCAAAAGATATATCTGTTTGGTCTGATTTGAACATTATGCAATACTATCAAAACCTCATATATTGTTTTAGTATGTATAGATTTTAAGTTTTTATGTTATCTCCCTTCCTGGTTTCCCCTCTCCAAACCCTCTATCCAATTCCCCCTCCCCCTGCTGCTATGAGGGGGCTTCCCCACCCACCCGCTGCCCCCTCACCACCCTAGCATCCACCTACACTGGAGTATTGAGCCTCCACAGAATCAAGGGCCTCCTCTCCCACTGATGCCTGACAAGGCTATCGTCTTCTACATATGGGGCTGGAGCCATGGGACCGGCCACGTGCACTCTTTGGTTGGTGGTTTAGTTCCTGGGAGCTCTGGGGTTCTGGTTGGTTGATGTTGCTGTTCTTCCTATGGAGTTGCAAAGCCTTTCAGCTCCTTAAGTCCTTCTGCGAACTTCTCCAACGGGGTCCCCATGCTCAGATGGATGGTTGACTGCAAACACCCGCATCTGTATCTGTATTGGCCAGGCTCTGGCAGAGCCTCTCAGAGGACTCCAGTCATCAAGTGCTTCTTGGCATCAGCAATAGTGTCTGAGTTTGGTGTCTGCAGATGGGATGGATCCCTAGGTAGTTCAGTCTCTGGATGGCCTTTCCTTCTGTCTCTGCTCCATTCTTTGTCCCTGCATTTCTTTAGAGAGGAACAATTCTGTGTTAATATTTTTGAGATGGGTGGGTGACCCCATTCCTCAATGGGGGGGGGGCATGCCTAACCACTGCATATGCTCTCTACAGGTTCTATCTCCCCTGTGTTGGGTATTTCAGCTAATGCCATTCCTGTTTAGTCCTAGGAACCTCTTTCTTTCCTGCCACCTGGGACTTTATAGTGGCTACTCCCAGTTCCCTATCAACATTTACTGTCTTGATAGAGTGATGGATAGGTCATCTGACTGATATTCTTCAGCTTTTCTATCTCTAAATGGTGGTAGTGATATTATCCAGAGAACATAGAATAATATGTATAACATAGAACATATGGAACATACATATACCACATATACAATAGAAATACATTGTGCAAGTCTGGAGTCCAGAAAGTCACACCAAAATGTTAACACGTTTGATATTTGCTGTGGGCTTTTACCTGTTTCACAGACAGCCATATTCTCTGTCAGACTTCATAGGACAGAAGGTATAAGCTCCTTCTGAGATTCTCTTCATTATAGCCATGACAGCTACTATGAGTTAACACACAAAGGTCCCACCTACGAAGAGCATCGTGTAGTAGGTAAGATATGCAGGAAAGAGTTTGGAGAAGCATTCAGTGAAAAAGTATATATAGATATCCCCACTATAGTGGTATGAAGTTTGGGGGAATGCATCGATGTATATTTCCACTGCTAAACCCTTCAAGCTGCAATAAAGACCAGCCAAGCAAGGTGGTGCAATGTTGGCAAGAGTGCTATGACAGTCACCAACTGGATTCTTTATTGCATATGAGGTCTGTACTATAGAGAGAAATCATACTTTGTACTAGAGGCATGGTCAAAATACAGAGAAGATATAGACCCTAAGGGAACCTATTTATGCTGTTTTGATGAGTGATCACTTCATCAAAGTATCTTCTAGATATTTATTTTTATAGCCATAGAATTTTGGTGCTCTCCTCTTTGGTCATAGAAGTTTCTTATTTCAGAGCACTATGGTTAATACAGACCCATAACTATTCAAAATGCTCAGAGTTAACAACTGTGAATGATTAACCAAATTGGAGCTATATATCAACAACACCATTCCATCTTCCCCCCACCCAACCAAGGGCTCAAGAAACACCTAGAAAAAGAAGGCCAGGTAAATAGGGAGCGGAGCTGGTCTCTAGGCATGGCATGGATATTACACACATGAACGCCCATTAGCTAGAGTGACTCTTAAAAGATTACCACAAGAGAGATAAAATCCTAACATGGAAGGGAAGGGCCTCATGATGTCCCCTACCAGCTGAACTGTGCCTCTAGTGGCAGTTGTCTGCAGCTCAGAGAGGCAGAGTCACTTTTCTGGTAGACTTGCCTTAGGAAGGCAGTGGTGATGGCATAGTAGGTGGCCCAGGCTCCATTGGATGTCTCAGACACATATGCATAGGAGAAGCACTACTGATTAGACTTACTGAGTCATAAACAATACCAAATGGTCAATTTTAAAACATTATTTTCTTTCTCTTAAAAAGTCAACCAACAAACAAACACAAAACACAAATATCAAAACCAAACAACAAGAACCCAAGCAAATATTGAATTAGTTCCAGGTTGCCCAACTTCTTCTGAGCAATGACTCTATCCTGAAGAATGGTTGATATACCCAGTTACAACACTAAAGAAAACAGGTTCCCACCAGATATCAATTTCAAATAGCTTCTTGGTTAGAAAGGGAATTGGACACAGAATGCCAACCTTAACTAACACGTTGTTTTCTTCGCTTTGCTTTCTTACCTTGAACATTCTGTGTTAAAAAAAAAGGGCGGGGTGGGGGAGGCCTAGACAAACATCTTAGCAGTGAAGAGAACTCACGCAGGGTTCTTGCAGAATCCAGACCTTTATGTTTCCACTAGATCCAACTCCCTCTTCTGGCAATCTCAGGGCACAGCTCTCACATGGTACAAATGAACACATAAATAAACATAAAAATTAAAGAAATCTTTTAAAAATTTTAAAAGGAATTTAACAAAGTCTGAGTAAAATCTGCCCTTTAAAAGTATCAATTAATATAAATATTTCAGAGCAAAAGAGTCTTCACAAGATCTTGAATTTCTTGTTTCTGCAACAAACCGGATTCATACCTCAGCAATTAATATATGTGTTCAGTGTTTTTTTAATTCATTCCACTAGAGAGTTTGCAATGAGATAAACTCAATTTTATTTTAATTGTTTTGTTTTTGCTACTTTTTTTTCTTCCAGCTTCCAAAGTATACTGCTGTTCATATCATTTCTCTGGTTATATGAAATGATTTCATTTAAAGCATGCTACTTGCTAGCCTTAGGCCCTCTGCCTCAGCACGTACCTTAGGCATGAGTTAATTGACCCGTGAACTCTGCTTATTGAGCCTGATTGCTATGTTCCTGGCTCCCATGAACAAGTCCCATGCCAGAATTCGCCATGGGCAATCTAGCATTTTATCTCTTGTCTGTCACAGACTTAATCTCAGCTAGGTCGTCAGTTCTTTGCCTGCAGAATGTTAACCACTAGGTTAGACTGGGGGATTTCTCTTTGTTTTACTCTCATGTATCTACGGCAATAGGCCTGAACACTTCCTTAAACTGGCTGTATCTGAATGTGGTTCCTTTGTATGATTTTAAAGTACAACTCATGCTACTACAGTTAAGTTTTCCACTATGATGAGGACAACATTGTATTGCTTGCTGTGCCGGCACAGTGGGAGATGAAACATACTTCATCAGCTCCTGTTTATGGCTTACTTGTATTCTACGGTGTTATTTTTATATTGTATCCCAGCTCTGTTTATTTGTTCCTTTTCTGTGCCATATTGCTTTGTGCTGTTTAACTATTTTGAAATTAAAAAAACAACAACTACAACAACTATTTGTTCTAAACTCTGAAGTTTGAGTCCAGACAATCATTATAGTTCTAAAGAGTTCCTAATTGGCATGCAATGCCTGCTATATACATATATACATATACATACACATACACATATACATACACACATACACATACACACACACACATACACACACACACATACACACACACACATACACACACACATACACATACATATATATGTATATATGTATATGTATATATGTACATATATATAATATATAATACAATTCATTGAATTTTAGTCAACACAATCAAAAATTGTGAACAAACTGTTACTTACAAATTTAGATTATTCTGATAGATATATTGGGGTATTTTCTACCTAAAATACTTTAATTATGTTTTTCCATGAATTTATCTTAATTTTAATTAATTTTGTTTTAACCAATTTTTTTAAGTGTTGGTCAGATATAATTATATATTTGTGTGGTACTTGATTGCATAGTAAGCGTGCTTTGCAGTATGTTCTTCTAAGACTTTTTATTATCAACATGTCATTTCTCAGACTTGCGTCCTGTCTTGACTTAGCTCTCTTCTCGGTGAGCTAAATCAGAATTGCCACTGTTGCAGTGAGATAGCTAGGTGCACACAGGGGGCTGTGAGGCAGAGGGCCCTTAGTTGTGAGGTAGCTACCTGTATACAAGGGGCTGTGAGGCAGAAGGCCTTTGTATATTTCTTATGTTACTTGAGTCTTGAATGATCACTAAGTCAAGTTTGTAATAGTTTTATTTTACATCTGAAAATGGATATAAGTATAATATCTGCTATGCTGAGTTATTAGAGAACAACAGGACTTACCTTTCTAAGTAGTAATACTCGATACAGAAGCTTTTCTTGTTATGGACACTTCAGTTAACCCCTTATTCAAAGGAAACCAGGGAAACACTTACCTGCATTTCTGAAGCAGGGTAGGAAGTTGAATCAAAAGTATGTGAAAGATTCTCTTTCATACAGTGAATATATTCTCAGAACTGTTTTTGTTTTGAAGGATAATGATGCTAATGGAGACTTAAAAATAAACTGATATTTCTTCATGTCTATTTTTTTTACATGACAACATAAGCATTTAATAATAGAAAATTTCACTAGGCTTTCAAAAATGCTATTTCAGTATCCAAAATACTCGCAGCCAAAATAATTATATGCTGTGAAGGAGATTCTTTATATTTTTCAAATTAAACCTTTAACTGAATTTTGTCCTTGATGTTGGCTGCAGTTAAATGCAGATTCAGCATAATTCTTTACACAGCTATTGGTTTTGTTAAATGAAAATAATTTAGCGACCTATTCTTATTCTCTATACTACACTGGAAAATTTTCTTAGTAGAAATTCTTAGCTACCTTAAAAAGCATATTTCTGACTTTTGCCCCACTGAGGCACTGACCTTCTTCAGACTTGTGGGGCTTGAAGCATACAGGTAAACTTCCCTTCCCTGACCCACTATCCCTGTTTGCTGACTGTTCCAGAGCAAGCCAAGCTCACCTGAGCAGCCTGCTAACCCAGGAGGTCCTGCATTCTCTCCCCACTTCTCCTCTCACCTTCATTAGAGTTTCTGAGCCTGAACCACACAGATATGCTTCCCTTTTCCACCCATCTTCCCTGCTCCCTGAGTGCTCCTGGCAAGCCAAGCTGCCCAGAGAAACCTACTAGCCCAGGAGGTCCTCCACTCTCCTGCCACCTCACTTTTCACCTTCAACAGATATTCAGCTCAGGTACCATACAGACTCTGAAGGTACGTAACCATACAACACAAGGATACCCATCAGAGTGCCTGCCACAGGAGGGCCATCAAGGTTCACCCCTGCCCCATCCAAATACCTACTACAACAAGAACATCTAGGGAACTAAAGGACCAAGATGGCTAAAGAAAGGACCTTTAAAGAGCACAATCAACAAAAGCCAGAGCAATTTGTCACCTACGAATCATAGCTACTCCACCACAACAAGTCCTTGATATCATAACATAAAGATGATAGTGGACCTTAAAGAGCAAATTAATAAATCCCTTAAAGAAATACAGAAAAATACAATAAAAAGGTAGAGATCTTTAAAGAGGAAACAAATAAATCCCTTAAAGATGTACAAGAAAAATACAGTTAATCAGCTGAAATAAATAAATAAAACTGTGCAAGAAATGAAAGTGAAAATAGAAGCAGTTAAACAAAACGCAGACTCTGAGAATCCTGGAGATAGAAAACCTGGGGAGGAGAACAAGAACAATAAATGCAAGCATCACCAACAGAATACAGGAGATGGGAGAGAGAATTTCAGGCATAGAAGATACAGTAGAAGAAATTGATACATAAGTCAAAGAAAATGTTAAACCTAAAATATTCCTTACATAAATCATTCAAGGAAATCTGTAATACCATAAAAAGATCTAACCTAAGAATAATAGAAGTAGAAGGTGAAGAGTCCTGGCTCCAAGGCTCGGAAAATATTTTCAATAAAATCATAGAGGAAAACTTTCCCAATCTAAAGAAAGTGAGTGATGCCTATAAACATACAAGAAATTTATAGGACATCAATTAAACTGGAAAGAAAAGAAAATCCTCCTGCCACATAATAATCAAAATATAAAACCTACAAAACAAAGAATGTTAAAAGCATCAAGGGAAAAGGAGCAGGCAGCATACAAAGTTAGATTTATCAGAACTATACCCATCTTTTCAACAGAGACTTTAACAGCTGCAAGAATTTGAGCCAATGTCTTGGAACCGCTAAAAAATGACAGGTGCTAATCTAGACTATGATACCCAACAAAACCCTTAATCAACATAGATTGAGAAAACAAGGTATTTCAAGATAAATATCTATTCATAAATCAAGCCCTACAGAAAATAGAGGAAGGAAAACTCCAAACTAAGGAGGATAACTACATCCAAGAAGTCACAGGAAATAAGTTATTCCATGTCAGCAAAAACAAGGAACACACATATAAACCCACACACACCACCACCACCACCACCACCACCGCCACCGCCACCACCAAAACCATTAAAATAACAGGAAATAAAAATCATTAATATCTATCAATATCAACGATGAGATCAGGGATACAAGACACATACCTAAACATAACCAAAGCAATAAATAACAAGCCAACATCAAGCTAAATGGAGAGAAAATTAAAGCAATTTAAAAGACAAGACAAGACTACCTACTCTCTCCCTATCCAATACAGTACTTGAAATTCTAGCAAGAGCGATAACAGAACTAATGGAGTTCAAGGGGATACAAATCAGAAAAGAAGAAAAAAAGATAGTATGATATTATACATAAATGAGCCCAAAAATTCTGCCAGAGAACTCCTAGAGTTGTTGAACAACTTCAGGAAAGTGGCAGGATACAAAATTAACTCAAAGAAATCAGTAGCCCTCCTTTATACAAATGATAAACTGGCCAAAAAAAGATATTAGAGAAACAACTCCCATTAGGATATCCATGCATAATATAAAGTATCTTGGTGTATCTCTAACAAGGCAAGTAAAATATCTGTATGATCAGAACTTCAAGTCCCTGAATAAAGAAATTGAAGATGATATTAGAAGATGGAAAGATAGCCGGTGCTCATGGGTAGGTAGGATTAATGTAGTGAAAATGGCCATCTTACCAAAAACAATCTACAGATTCAATGTACTCACTGTCAAACATTCAACACAATTTGTTATAGACTTTAAAAGAGCAATTCTCAATTTCATATGGGAAAAATTAAAAATCCAAGATAGCCACAATAATCCTGAAACAAAAAAGAAAAAAAGAAAAAAAGAAAAAGAAAAAAAGAATTTCAGGAGGAATCAGAATCTCTGATTTCAAGTTATACTACAGAGTAATAATGATAAAAAGTATATAGCATTGATATAGGAACAGATATGTTGATCAATGAAATTGATTTTAACACCCAGAAATAAACCCACACACCTATGGACACTTAGTTTTTGATAAAGATGCCAAAAGCATACAGTGGAAAAAAGATATCTTCAACAAATGGTGCTGGTCTAACTATATGTGTACATGTTGAAGAATGAAAATAGATACATATTTTCAACCTGTAAAAAACTCAAGTCCAAGTGGAACGAGGACCTCAACATAAAACTGGATACACTAAATCTCATAGAAGAGAAAAATCAGAAACAGCCTTGAACACATTGGCACAGGAAACAACTTCCTGAACAGAACACCAATGGCTTAGGCTCTAAGGACAACAATTGATAAGTGGACCTTATGGAATGGCAAACATCTGTAAGGCAGAGGACACTGTCAATAGGACAAAATGCCAGCCTACAGAATGGGATAGGATTTTCACCAACCCTACCTCTGACAGAGGACTAATATTCACAGTTTATAAAGAACTCAAGAAGTTAAACACCAACAACCCAAATAACCAAATTTTAAAAATGGGCTACAAAGCAAAACAGAATTCTCAACAGAGGAATCTTGAATGTCTGCAATGCACATAAAGAAATGTTCAAAGACCTTAGTCATCAGTGAAATGCAAATGAAAACTTGAGATTCCATCTTACACTGGTCAGAATGATTAAGATAAAAAACTCAAGTGATAGCACATGCATGAGAAGGATGTGGAGTAAGGAGAACACTCCATTGCTGTTGAGAATGCAAACTTGAATAACCAACTTGGAAATTAATATGGTGGTTTCTCAGGAAAACTTGCAATAATTCTACTTGAAGGCCTAGCATCTGGGCATATATGCAAAAAGATATTCTACCTTTCCACAAAGACATTTGTTCAACAATGTTTTGTAATAGCTAGAAACTGAAAACAACCCAGATGTCTCTCAACTGAAAAATAGTTTAAAAAATGTGGTACACCTATATGATGGAATATTATTCACCTATTAAAAACAAAAACATGAAATTTGTAGGCTAAAGAATAGATATTGAAAATATCATCCTGAGTGAAGTAACCCAGTCCCTAAAGGACATTTATGTTATGTACTCAATTATAAGCGGATATTAGCTGAGTAGTACTCCATTGTGTAAATGTACCACATTTTCTGTATTCATTCCTCTGTTGAGGGGCATCTGGGTTCTTTCCTGCTTCTGGCTACTATAAATAAGGCTGCTATGAGCATAGTGGAGCATGTGTCCTTCTTACCTGTTGGAATATCCTCTGGATATATGCCCAAGAGAGGTATTGCGGGATCCTCTGGTATGACTATGTCCAATTTTCTGAGGAACCCAGACTGATTTCCAGAGTGGTTGTACAAGCTTGCAATCCCACCAACAATGGAGGAGTGTTCCTCTTTCTCCACATCCACGCCAGCATCTGCTGTCACCTGAATTTTTGATCTTATCCATTCTGACTGGTGTGAGGTGGAATCTCAGGGTTATTTTGATTTTCACTTCTCTGATGATTAAGGATGCTGAACATTTTTTCAGGTGCTTCTCAGCCATTAGTTATTCCTCAGGTGAGAATTCTTTGTTTAGCTTTGAGTCCCATTTTTTAATGGGGTTATTTGATTTTCTGGAGTCCACCTTCTTGAGTTCTTTATATATATATTTGATATTAGTCCCCTGTCTCGTTTAGGATTGGCACAATAGAGTATTACTCAGCTATTAGAAAAAATGAATTTATGAAATTCCTAGGCAAATGGATAGACCTGGAGAGCATCATCCTGAGTGAGGTAACCCAATCACAAAAGAACTTTCACAATATGTACTCACTGATAAGTGGATATTAGCCCAGAAACTTAGATTACCCAAGATACAAGATACAATTTGCAAAACACATGAAACTCAAGAAGAACGAAGACCTACGTGTGGACACTTTGTCCCTTCTTAGAATTGGGAACAAAACATCCATGGAAGGAGTTACAGAGACAAAGTTTGGAGCTGAGACAAAAGGATGGACCATCTTGTGATTGCCATACCCGGGGATCCATCCCATCATCAGCCTCCAAACGCTGACACCATTGCATACACTAGCAAGATTTTGCTGAAAGGACCCAGATAGAGCTGTCTCTTGTGAGGCTATGCTGGGGCCTAGCAAACACAGAAGTAGATGCTCACAGTCAGCTATTGGATTGATCACAGGGCCCCCAATGGAGGAGCTAGAGAATGTACCCAAGGAGCTAAAGGGATCTGCAACCCTTTAGGTGGAACAACAATATGAACTAACCAGTACCCCCACACCCTGGAGCTCCTGTCTCCAGCTGCATATGTATCAGAAGATGGCCTAGTCGGCCATCAGTGTAAAGAGAGGCCCATTGGCCATGCAAACTTTATATGCCTCAATACAGGGAAATGCCAGGGCCAATGGTGGGAGTGGGAGTGGGTGGGTGGGGGAGTCGGGGGGTGGGGGAGCGTGTAGGGGACTTTTGGGATAGCAGTGTAAATGTAAATGAAATAAATACCTAATTAAAAAATAATAGAGAAAAAAATAAATTAATTTTTAAAATTAATAAAAGCATTTTTGCATTAAAAGAGAAAGAAAAGAGTTTTTAAGCAACATGTAAGATTATAGTTATAAGGAAGAAAAAAGCAGCATATCTGCCTTGAACAAAGCCCAGCAGATGTGGCTGTCGTTGACCAATACTTAGTACCTGTCTATCTTCAGGGACAGGAGAAGAAAGTAAGTGTTTCCTACAGAAGTGGGTCCATTTGTTTTCTCAATTCAGTATTACAGAAGATGGAAACCTTTTAGAATTGGCTTTGCCCAACACCATTCCTAAAATTTCTTTTTTCTGCAAAGGAGATTTCTTCTGCCACATCTTCCCAAGAGCCACCGTCATCCTTTTCTGCAGAGGTGGACATTCCACACCTGCAGAATGCATGCCAGACCAGAAAGCAGCAAGGAAATGGGTGTCCACTGAGAGCAAGAAGGGAGAGTACCTGGAAGCCACAACGGGATGAAGAAAGAGTGTATGTCTTTTAAAAATTCATGCATGTGTATATGAGCTTAATTTTAATCATAAAATGAAAAATGTATTTGTATCTCTTCAATAATTCCACGTTTTAATATAATGGAATTTTACTTCATACAAAATACAGAGGCAAACAATGTAGAATTTTCAGGGTTTTTTCAGCACTTTTAAAAGTACCAACAGGCCTGTTCAAATGCACTCATATATAATCATTTTGCATTTCTCATAGACTTAACATATAAAGTGCTTAGGGTTATTTATGATTTTTCCAGACACACCACTTTCTTTTAGCAATGCCTTTGGCTTTTAAACATTGTTTCCCATTAATAAAAGGAAGTGACATTTGCTTATGAAGACTGAATACAGGCTGTAAGTAAATTGCATATGATTTACTGTTTAAATCTGGCATTTAAATAGGATTACACAATTCAAAATACGTCCTCTCATTACAGGACTTAGGTTTGAAGTATAAGGCATTGTTCATAATCTTGCACTTTGGAGAAAATGTCTTGTTTCCATCCTAAATATTAAAACAGATTTTAAGATATGATATGAGACATATGTAGTCAATTTGCTAGGCAATTCTAGGACACTGTTTTGTACAAATGAAGGTGTATTTTTTTGGGGGAAATACCTAAATTATTATCTAAAGAACTGCAGACTGTATTTGATAATATTTTCTAAATATGCATTTCTCTCAGATTTTTCTTTATGAAGAACTTTATCAAAAATTGTTAATAAAAGACATTTTGAGCTTCAAATCTGGCAGTCTCAGATTGCTTAATAGAACTTTTTGTACGTCTAATGTATTGCTTCTGTTTGATCTTCTTGCCTTGTAAAGTACTTATTTTTCAAATATTTCCATGTCATAAAATGCAAAGATCAATGAAAGACCATGGCGTAGAGATTGATCTGACTTACCAGGTTCTTGTGACTGACGGCCACACCAAGGGCCGAATAAATAAACCTCAGCTCTCACCAATCTTCCTCTTCTATTTGTTTCCTGGATGCTTTTACAACTTTCTCCAGAGAGCTTCCATGACTACATTGTAGGATACTGGGAAGCTTTTTCTAAACTTGAACTTGTTAGTAGTTATATTTGAGGGATAATATTTTGACTCAGTGAACTTCTTTGGCATATTCTGAGTAGAAAACATCTTAATAAAGGCAAATACAGCATGGTTCGCAAAATCTCTTCTCTTGAATAATTCTGGGAAATTATTTATGCCACCTAAGGTAAAATAATATAGATGGTAGTGTAGTTTGCAAAGGGCAAATTTCCTACATACTAATTGAGAAATGTTTGTTTTTACTACTAGGAAATGACATATGAAATGATTCTAAAATATTTGATTGGATGTTAAGAAATCTTTAAACACATCTCCTAGAATTTTTTTAATTCAACTATTATGCTCAAAAGCAGAAGTTCACGTTAAATTGTCTAGCTTTGAGACGTTTCCCAGAGCAATGATGGCTGAACCCTTGCCTTCAGTGTGGTGATGCGTAAACAAGTCATTCTTGGGAAAGCTTTCCCAGGGCAGAAGTTCTAGTTCAAGGGTGAGGGGCAAGGAGAGGTGAGAAAGAGTCATTCTAAGTATAGCACCTGCACTCTTCCGTCGGGTCAGGAAGAAGAGCCTGGAATACAGTGCAGTGACAACTCAGAGAAGTTATGAAAAGTTCATCAAGTCACTGAGGATTCAGGATCCTGGGGGGAGGGTGTGAGGGAAGAGGCAGGCTCCTGACGAGCTTCAGTCTCAGTCAGGGTTTTCTACTGTGTGATCATGAGTCAGATGATATCTTCAAAATTTGCTATACCTATTACAATGATAATAATGCTACTTGTGTCTCAGCTCATTTTTCATGAGAAATGGAACGCCGAGTAAAACATTATGCAGTGGCTGGCAAAAATCACAACAAAGGGATATATTTAATAGATATGATATACTATATTGTTTAAGAGTTTAAATTCTGCTTTTAGGTAGTTCTATGTTTAATAAACAAGTTGTTACTTGCTTGTTATTAAAGTGATTTGTAAGTAATCAACTATTCTCTAATTTAGTCTCATATGTAGAAACAAATTTTAAGAGGCTTGATATCACAGCGATGTTTAGATGTGATAATATAATATGGCTCTAATATGATTGTTACAAGTTAAGTACTTAGAAAATGCGTTTTAATATATTCCAGTTGTTTTACACTCTAAATAGAAATATACATTATTTGAGAAAAATCTTGGAGTACACACAAGTATAGATTTGACAGATATAGCCAGCAGCTGGGTATATAGCATGATCTAGAACAGCAAACTCAAAAGAGAATATTCTAAGACTATTTTTCCCATGTGCCTTCAGTAGAACTTTATGGGAGTAGCAATTTCTAGTCCAGCAGTATCAGGAAATGCTATCACAGTCCAAAGAGAAACAGAAAAAATGAAGGTATCTCATGGCAGAGAAGGTGGACAATTCAGAGATGCCTAAAATCATTGGATAAACAACCTACAAAGACTTGTAGGAATGCTGGGCAATTGTGCAATGTGGACAGGATATAGAATAAGCAAAATAATGCTTTGTGTTTATATGAAATTTGGAATAGGCTACTACACATGAATTAAATAGAAATCCCTTCTACTAATGTATGGAGCCATGGCTCTAGCTTCAACCCTCTATATTTAAAACCATACCTTATTCTCTCTCTGTTCTTTAACAACTGCCATTTTGATTTGCACATAGAAAGGTTCTCCAAACTCAATGTCATGTGATTACTTTATGCACACCTAATGATGTAAGGTACTGTACATATCTCTAAGTCTTTAACCTTAACCATGAAAGCAAAGCCCTTTGTTCCCTGTGGCAAAATATTCCTTCTTTTCAATTAAAGGGGTGGAATTATTCACTAAGTACTTGTTTAGCTTTTGGTCCACAAAGACAAAGATCTACTCACAATTATCACATATCAAGTCTTTAGGAATCCCATACCATTTTATTACCAAATGTTAAAACCGTTGATAAAACTTCATCTGAAAACTCTAAAATGTCATCCTCTGCAGTGTGTATAGTATTCATGGCCAAGTTCTCACAAAACCTATACCTTGACCAAAGTCCTCTGACACAGGGTCAAAACCCACTTCTGTGACAAGTTTAGGATCAAAATTAAATTCATCTCATTCAAAAAGAAGAACACAGAACCTGCGATAAAAGTGGATGGAGATAATGTGGATGACATAATTTATATGGTCACCTGTATTCTGTCATGTTTTGAAGACTAAAAAGACTCCAGGTTTATCTGTTACTCTACTCTCTACTTGTGTCTGTTTTCAACTTATCTTTGACTTTTTCATAAGTCTTTGACATCGGGTTATTCTACCAATGCGTTTCTTTTCCTTCCTTCCTTCCTTCCTTCCTTCCTTCCTTCCTTCCTTCCTTCCTTCCTTCCTTCCTTCCCTCCTTCCTTCCTTTCTTTGTTCTTTTTATTTTTGCTGTTGGAAATTTCATATTCAATATCTTTATCTATAACATATTTACTCAATACATTTTCTTTCAAGCTGGCAATAATTCTACCAAAACAGAATTGAAGTCAGCGATCTATTGGGAGTTCACTTTGGTACAGGTTGAGTGATTGACAGTAAAGGATCATGTTTCATTGTTCATATGGCCATCCAGTTTCCACCGCACTGTCTGTTGAGGAGGCTGCATGTACATCATGTTGTTTTGGAGTCGTTGTATGGAACTTGTAGATCTTCCACTTATTTCACAGACTCCATTAGACTGTAAACTCAATCATAGATATTTTCCAAGAAAACTATGTAGAATATCACTGACAGAAATGATTTAAATTCTATGTAAAATTACATATTATTCCTGGATAAAAGAAGATATAGTGGACAAAAGATACAATCTTGTATCTTTTGTAAAGATACAAAATTCACACTGATAATTTGTAAAAGTGTTATATCTATAGTATCATGGTCTATGGTTAGTAGAGATGGTAAGGTAAGTTTAAGCACCATTAATTCTTTTGAGATACTTTTATCCAACATTTCTTTTCATGAATTTGCTAGCTCTGGATGGTGGGGACCCATATGCAGATTTCATTGGTCTCTGTTGTTTCCCATAATTAAAAAAAAGATATAGCAATTAGGTATATGGAAAGATAGTTCTTCGGGGAGCTGTTTTGATAAATGGATTTTAGATCAACAGCTCTACAACATTCTTAGGAAAATATCAAGAAGCTTAACTGTAGGCTCTCTGGAGCAAGCCAAGACTTCAAAAGTTGCCAGTTCCCAGACAGATGGGCTGATAGGTACTCCCCAAGCATCTAGCATATGCTTCTCTGTGGAGACCAGGAATTGCTTTCTGGGAGACATTTTTGCATGGCCTTGGTTACAGAAGTCGACAGTGGCTATTAATCTCCCAGAGTGCCATCATTTATCCCAAAGTGTAAGTACTCCAGTACTCTGACCTTTAAAACATCCAAATACAGAAGCCCTTGCTTGTCACTAGTTAGGTTAACCATTCCTATTTTAATTATAACATGTGTGATATTGATGAGTGTGTGTTTGCGTGTGGACAGGTGTGTGTCGTCCCATGCATACAACGTTATACATATAGAGGTTTCAGTTTTCAGTCTCATCTTCAGCTGAAGACTCTCTCTAACATTGTTTTAGAAAAAAAAATGGTTCTCTGCAATTTTATTGTTGATTAGGAGTAAGGGGGTCCTAGTGATCTCCAAAACAATACAGGGTTTTTACAATTTCCCTTGCTTATCTCCCAGAACTTTCAAGTAAGATGCTATTGCTGAAGATACCATATTGTTCAAACTCAGATATGGAGGAATTAAGCTAAAACTGATCTGAAAGCCTCCTCACTGAGTAACAGTCCTCATGTATCCAAACATATATGTAAGCAACCTACCGAGTGCATCCAAACATGTATGTAAGCATTTGAAATGTAAATGAAGAAAATATCTAATAAAAATTTTAAAAATTAAAAAAACCACATATCCTCATACTCATAGATATGTGTAGCTAATTCATTTTCATCAGAGGTTCTTTTGTTGTCTTTTTCCAGTAAATGGAAACTACTACAGATGGCTACATCTGGTCACAATGCAGTGTATGTGGAGTGTCCAGCCCTAACTTATCCATCTACAACAGATAACCTAAAGCTAAGCCTCAAGGGAAGCCTTGAAATGAGAATGGAAACATTATAAGAGTCAGAAAACTAGGATGCCTGCTACTAGACAGTGTGTTCCCAAAATGATAGTGAAGCAAAACCCATAAAATCCAAACAATCTGAGTCCTTAATGGACTGCATAATGGTCACTACAGTTAATATGCCAGCAGGAATTTCAAAGGTTCCACCCCCTAACCCATGTAACATTAAAAATTAGGAAAGACTTTGTGAATTATAGAATTAGGAGAGGATATAGGAAAAGTTGGAAGAAAGGATGGACATGATATAAATACAACACACATGAAATAGTCAAAGATTTCTTTTAAAAAGAGAATTACCACATGAAGATACCTCAAGGCCCTTAGCACCACACTTTCTGTTGGTCCAAAGCTGAGATTTAGGAGAGCATAGCTTTTCTTATGAAAACTCTCTCTCTCTCTCTCTCTCTCTCTCTCTCTCTCCCCTCCCCTCCCCTTCCCTTCCCTTCTTTTCCCATGCTATTCTATGTAGTGATTTGCCCACAAGAAACAAAGAAAAATAAATTTAGAGTTATTCTTTAGGGAATGTTAGCAAATGGTACCCCTTTATCATATAGAGATTCATATATAATACATCTTTATTTTGTATGAAAAGTATGGAATGTGTGATTTGTCATGATCGACTCTTTCATAAAATAAAATCCATCAACACATTTCCAGTTCACCATGAATCTGAGCAGGTAATGAATGGTGATCCAGCATAATCTCCTGCAACAATAGCACCACACTGTTTAATAAAGTAACACCATTACCATCCTGGCTCTGCAAACAGTGGTCATTGGGACGAGGCCAGCCAGAATCCCAGGAAGAAAGTAAGAGCCAGGTGGAATGGCATAGAAACTGTAAGGAATAATGTGTCAAGTTTTTCACTAATAATTTATGACTTTGCCTCTCCAGACAATGTGTTTTAGAGGCCATTTAAGATACATGTGTTTCTGTTAATTATTGTTGTCTGATTAGTCTATAGTCACAGTTTTGACTTTTCTGTTATAGCAATTGTTAATTGGAAGAATTTAAACTTTTAAGTAGTCTAAATATTTTTTTTGTGTGTGTGTGTGTGTGTGTGCTTTTGTGGTCAGTTTCCAATTCTACTACATTATGTACAGGGGGATAATTTTCTGAAGTGAAAACATTTAACTTAGGATTCATATTGAAATTAATTTTGCTACATAGAGATAATGGAAATGTGTGTGTGTGTGTGTGTGTGTATGTGTGTGTGTGTGTGTGTGCCTGTGACTGTGGAGAAGAAAGGTCCCTTAATTCTTGATGTCATCCTCAAAAATCCAGAGTGCTAGGGTGGTGAGTTGGGGGTGGGTAGGTGGGTGAGTGTGTTAACCCCCTCATAGACGCAGGGTAAGGGGGATGGGATAGGAGGCTTGCAGAGGAGAAACCTGGAAAGAGGCTAACACTTGAAACGTAAATAAATAAAATATCCATTTTAAAAAAATTCTTTCACTTCCTTTAATTCTGGCTCTGTCCTTGGCCTCTGGCTCAGTAAATAAGCTAGAGTGGCTGGCTAGTACCCACAGGGATTCCACTGTCTCTGCCTTCCCGAACTGGAAGTGCAAAGGTCTGCCTCCATGCTCATGTATAGCCATCTGGGGATAGAAGGCAGCTGTTTGAGCTTCTATAGCAAATGCTGCACTGGCAGAGCTATCCATCCTCTCCAGCCCACACTCTTAAATTATCTACACAATATGTAAAGTTTAACGACAACAAAAAAGCACATTGCAACCAAATGAGTATTTGTATACACCCCCCCACACACACACCACACACACACACACACACACACACACACACACACACACCCCACACACACACAACCCACATACACACACACACACACTCACACACACACACACACACACACACACCCCCACACACACACACAACCCACACACACACACACACAACACACACACACACACACACACACAACCCACACACTCACACTCACACACACACACACACAACACACACACTCACACACACACACAACACACACACTCACACTCACACACACACACACACACACACAACCCACACACACACACACAACCCCCCCCCACACACACACACAGATTTTACCCTATGAAACATAGCAAAGTCATCGGAAAACATATCATTAACCAGAATCAATTTTAGTTATTACAAATGTTACTATGGATCTGAGTAAAAAATAATTTTATAAATGGAAGTTATTTCAGTAACATTTAAAAATATGAACATAAAATTACTTAAAAGAAAAGCTGTTGATAAAAACCAAGCCATTGTGCAGTTATGCAGTTTCACAGTATTTAAGATTGTATCTGGTTCTGACTGTACTTTTTAAATTTAACAAAACTTTAGAATCAACGGCCCAACACAGGGCACAGATATATCACAGAATATGGTTTCCCTGCTTTCCCTCTAGTGATGCTTTGTAAAAATATCACTTACTTCTTTGTGAGTAAAACAGAATGTTTCTTCTTTCAGAGAATACAGAGTTTCAAATCTTTATAAAATAGTAATTACAACAGCAATAAAAATTACTACACACTTGCTCTTCCTTATCAGTATTAATATATTTGTAAGATTAGACTGTGCGAATAAATGACAACTATTACATATAATAGCATAATATATTCATCCTATGAGTTTCCTTGTCTAACATTTTTATTAATTTTCTATTTTCCAGTATGAATGTCTTATGCATGGAACTAGAGAAATGGTTCGGTTGTTAACAGTGTTTGCTGCTCTTGTAGAGGCCCTATTTTCTGTTCCTAACACCCACATCCAGTTTGCAACAGCCTATAACAATATCAGGATATCCAGTGCCCCTTTCTGGCCTTTGGAGTCTGTAGATGTGGTGCATCTACAGACAAGCAGGCATACATAAATAGATACATAGATACATAGATACATGCATACATACATACATACATAATCTTAAATTTGAAAAGAATGAAAAAGACAGATGTAATCCAGGCCATTATCATCTTTAAATTTAAGGAAAGAGGACAACGGCTGGAAACCATACTTGCAAACGAATTTTATTGCAAGTATTTTCTAGAACATTTAGAGTGATTTTGTGGGGAATCTGCTGTTGGTAAGATGACTGAATTGCAGGGTATATACTGAGCTCCCCTGGAGCCTGCCAAACTGTGTCTAAGTGACTGCAGTATTTCACAACTCACCAGTTTCACATGCACTTCTAAATCCTTACTCACATTTGGAATTTTTCACCTTCCACATTTTAACCATTCTGTAAGTAGGATAACATTACATTCTGGATTTAGGTTACATTTCAATGAAGACTTTTAATGCAGGGTAACTTTTTATATACCTACTGGAACTTGACACCATTTTTTGTGAAATGCCTCTTCAAACTCATTGTACATTTTATAAATTGTGTTGGCTGCCTGAGTCCTGTGGATTTGTGGGAGTTTTCACACTACGTACTCCCTTTGTTGAATATGTGTACTATTAATGTTTTATTCGATGTAAGGAGTTGCCTTTTAATTCTTCCAGTGATGCCTTGCAAGGGATGGCAGCTTTTGATTTTGATGGACCTTTGTCAATATTTAGCCTTAGTTATGATGCCATCTTGGTTGATAAAAGTGTGCCTGTCGCAAGATCCTGACAACACTCTCCAGGTCTCATAACCTACATATTAGTTGTTTTTTACCTTTATGCTTATACTTTAAATACGACTGAAACTTTTATTTTTTATTTGGTGTGAGGTAGGGTTTGGCTAAGGTCCTTCTACATTGCTATATAATTTTTCTAACACAACTGGTGAAAAAGACTATTTTTTTTTCTTTTTTTACTGATTTTCAGTGACATCATTTTCACAACTCAGGAAATCATGAGGAAGTTGCTTGTAGTCTTCTCTGGTTATTATAAGGTACTTTTTCTTTGATATTGATTTTGCATGGTCTCACTTATACATAGCTTATTACCTAGCGTCAGAGTTAGGGTTATAACTGTTGTGATGAAATTCCATGACCAAACCAACTGTGGGTGGGACAGGTTTACTTCAGGCACAATCTCTTATAATACCATCAAGGAAATCAGTGGGGGCAGGAATTCATGAAGAGCAGAACCTGAGGGCAAGAGCGGATGCAGAGGCCGTGAAGGCCAGTACTGCTTACTGGCTTGCACAGCATGCTTTCTTACAGAACTCAGGGTCACAAAACCATAGATGGCACCACCCACAATGGTCAGGGTCTCCCCTATCAATCACTAATTAATAATGTAAAAAAAAGAAAAGAAAATTTTTCAGAGTCATTTTCTCAACTGAGTATTCCTTCTTCCTCATAGTCTAGCTTGTGTTAAATTGACATAAAACCACTCAGCACACCTGAAATTGTAGATATTTCTCATATTTAATATTGTCATTGTAAAAAATATGAGAAATGTGGTGAATTGAAACATTATAGATCTAATTGTGAGATCAGAGAGATCATAAAATAGATCATCTCTCTCTCTCTCTCTCTCTCTATATATATATATATATATATATATATATATATATATATATATATATATATATATATATATATTCACTTGGAAGAATTTCAATTTCAGTTATTAAGTTGTAGTGGTTAGCGTAACTATATTGATGAAATTGACTTGACTGCATTGAACTTAGCCAGAAAAACCATCCACCTTCATATCATATTAATGTAGTAGTACTTTCAGCACACTACTACTCAGAAGCCCTGTCTACTTAGCCCAGTCTCACTGGTATCAAGTTCCAACACCAGACTCTTAGAGGGCCAGGCTGTGTGTACAGCACAGCAATTCAACGAGTCGCCAAAACCCAAACAACCTTGATACAGCTAATCAATGTCAGCATATGAAATTCAGGTGGGTTTCTATACACTAAAAATAAATTGTTTTAAAAAAATCAAGAGAACAGCTCTGTGAACAATAACTGAAAAAAGCAGAAGAGATGCTTGCAAGTAAAGAAAATAAAGAAGTTCAAGGCTGTATATTACTATTTTAAATTATTATATGTTCTTCAACTTCTGAATATGAGACCTGCTGTAGAATGGTTGATATAAGCAGTGCCACTCTGTTGGAGACAGCTGATTTTCCTTCTCACAGCAGTTATAATGGACTTGTTTGTTTTGTGAGGAAAAATGTGGAATAGATCTGAGAGGGCTTGGGTGAGGAAAACATGATCAAAATATATTTAAATGTTAACAAAGCTTTAAATAATAAAAGCACATAAAATATTTTAATGACTGGAACAAGATGCTAAGAAATTAAATGGTATTCCATGTTTTATGGTGTTTCTTCAAAAGTAAGGAAAAAATCGTAAAAATCCTGTGAAGTCACAAAAGATTATAAATAACTCAAATCATTCCGAGAAAGCACAATAGTGAAAGTCTCATACGCTGTGCTTGGAGACCGTTCACAAAGCCATAGACCAATAGAGCAGATAAAAATCCAGAACAAAATCAAGCCTGATAGAATAAACTGCTCTTCAAAAAGTGTGACAAGATTCCAAAATTGTACCAAATTAACCTTTTCATCACATGATGTTGATGAAGTAAATATTCAAGCGCAAAGGAGTGAGCAGTTTCTTCCTGCTCCCCCTCCCCTTTTCAACAGTTCTATCACGGTGCATAGGTAACACCGTTTGCACCTTATTCTTCTAGAAAACATTTTCTGGAATTTTATGTTAGGTCATTCCGGTTTTCAGAGTTTCTAACTGACTATTTTTAGTATCTCCAGCCAGCTTGACCGAGATGAACATTGGTCCCATTCATTTGGTTTCTGCTGTTTGTAATTACTATTGAGCTCACCCTAGCAACCAGGACAGCATACAGGATTAAGGCCTTAAGCCAGTGAAGACACCACCCCCCAACCCCCTGCTTCCTTGTGCTGTGTAGATATTCCCTAAGTGTCCTTTCCTAGACACTGAAGTCTTTAGCTTATCCTTCCTTCTTCAAAATGGATGTTTTCCTTCTGGAATCAAACACTTTGAAGATAGGTACCAACCCTTGGGAATCACATGGGTAAGTTTAGGTTTAATTCCACAGGACCATCCATGTCGGAGCTGGTGCTGGGCCAGAGAATCTTCTCCAGAGAGCAGCTAGGCTATCAGGATACAGGCGAGGATTCAAGTCTCTTCTAAGGAGAGGCTAACTCTATCCTTTTCAGACCTTTGAGTTTTTACAATGGTCCAGGGCTGA
>NC_000069.6:149748472-149780972 GCF_000001635.26 Mus musculus | reverse complement strand
TAATTTACTCAGAGCCAACAATGTTTACATTGATTTGAGAACCTTAGAAGATTTTCAACTGCAAATTATAAGCATGTCAAACTGGGAGAGAGATTACAGAAAGCACTGGTTCCTCGGGACTTACAATCAGGACTTAATAGAACAATAGATATTTTCTAATTGTGAAAAGCTACCAGACAATAGGTAACTGACAGGAGAGCACTAACTTTGGTTAGTAGTTTTACCAGACAGAGATTTTATCATTGTAGGGGAAGGACAGAAGAACATGGAGGCTTCTAGACATGATATCTGTAGAGAATGAACAGGAAGTGGGGTGGACTATTGATGTTAGCATCAGGTGCATCCAATGAGACACATTGTCCCTAGGCAACATGCCATGGCACTCTAAGCACACCCCTTTGCACATGCATCAAATGTGTTATGGCAGGCTGGACAAATGACTCAAGCCCTGGCCTGAAGCCCCTTCTTTTCTTCCTCTCCTTCCTCCTCCTCCTCTTCATCTCTCCTCCTTCCTCCTCCTCTTCCCTTCTTATTTCTACTTCATTAATTCTTCTTTCCTTCCTCTCTTGCTCTCTCTCTCTCCCTCCCTCCCTCCCTCCCCCTTCCTTCCTTCCTTCCTTCCTTCCTTCCTTCCTTCCTTTCTTTCTTTCTTTCTTTCTTTCTTTCTTTCTTTCTTTTTTCTTTCTTTCTTTCTTTCTTTCTTCTCCTCCTTATTCTCCCACTTTGTTTCTCTTCATACCAGAACCCAGAGGCTGCCTCTGCCAATAAAACATTCTGTATGAGACCTGCAGCTTGTATGATCTGCCCTAGATTCACTACATATTGTGACAATTGAAACCCAAATCTTGCCCTGGAAACTTAAGCAAGGCTTCTACTTTTTTTTTTTTTTAACATTTGAAAATAAATTTTATCTTAAAATCATTGCAAAAAAAAATTAACACACACTGATTAAACCTAGGCAAATCCCTGTAAATTGTAATAGTCCTCTATATGCTTAGAACAGCCAATCAGAACAGAAGCTGTGTAGAGTCACACTGAATTTCATTCTTACACTGTCAAATATATTTTATACCTTTACCCATCAAGCAAAAGAAAACCAAAAAATCCATTACAGAGTTAGAACTATTAAAAACATCTAGTTTTATGTCAGTTTTTATAACTCCTTCCATGACCTGAATTCAGTCCTTACAAAATATCTAACTCCATTTTTTATTGGATATTTTATTTATTTACATTTCAAATGTTATCTCTTTTCCATGTTTCCCTTCTACAAAACCCCTATTTCATCCCCCATTACCCTGCTTCTATGAGGGTGCTCCCCAACCTATCTACCCACTCCTGCCTCACTGTCCTAGCATTTCTCTACACTGGGGCATCAAGCCTTCACAGGACTAAGGGCCTCCCTTCCCATTTATGCCAAATAAATCTCCTTCAGCTTCTTAAGTCCTCCTGCTATGTCCCCCATGTGATCCCTGTGCTCAGTCTGATGGTTGGTTGTGAGCATCCGCATCTTTAATGGTCAGGATCTGGCAGAGCCTTTTCGAAGAAAACTGTATCAGACTCCTGCCAGCAAACACTTGTTGGCATCTGCAATGGTGACTGGGTTTGGTGTCTGCATGTGGGATGGATCCCCAGGTGGGGCAGTCTCTGTATGGCCTTTCCTTCAGTCTCTGTTCCACTTTTTGTCCCTGTATTTCCTTTATACAGGAGCAATTCTGGGTTAAAATTTTGATGATGGGTGGGTGGCACCATCCCTCAACTGGGGGGCCATGCCTAACCTCTGGATATGGTCCCGACAGGTTCTCCCTCCTCTTTGTGGGGTATTTCAGCTATTGTCTACCCCAAGAGCTCCTGGGAGACTCTTGTTTTTTAGCATCTAGGACTTTCTGACTGCTACCACCAGTTCCTCATCCTCCATTGCTACACACCTCCGTTCAATTTCCTGACCATCTACACATCTCCTACATCTTCTCCCATACCTAATTCTTCCCTTCTTTTCTCCTCCCCTTCTTTTCCTCTAAAGTCCTTCTCACCCTCTACTTCCCTTGATTATTTTGTTCCCCCTTCTAAGTAGGACAGAAGCATCCACTCTTTGGTCTTCCTTCTTTTTGAGCTTCATGTGGTATGTGAGTACTCAAGTCTTAGGTATTCCATGCTCTTTGCCTAATACCCACTTATCAGTGAGTACATACCATGTGAGTTCTTTTGTGAATGAGTTTCCTCACTCAAGATGATACTTTCTAGATCCATCCATTTGCCTAAGAAATGCATAAATTCATTGTTTTAATAACTGAGTAGTATTCCATTGTGTAAATGTACCACATTTTTCTGTATGCATTTCTCTGTTGAGGGACATCTCGGTTGCTTCCAGCTTATGGCTATTACAAATAAGGCTGCTATGAACATAGTGGAGCATATGTTCTTGTTATATGTTGAAGCGTCCATTAGGTATATGCCCAGGAGTTATACAGCTGGGTCCGCACGTAGTATTATGCCTGATTTTTTGAGGAACTGCCAGGCTGATTTCCAGAGTGGTTGTATCAGTTTGCAATCCCATCAGCAATGGAGGACTGCTCCTCTTTCTCCACATCCTCACCAGCATCTACTGACACCTAAGCTTTAGATCTTAGCCATGGTGTGAGGTGGAATCTCAGGGTTATCTTGATTTGCATTTCCCTGATGGACTAAGGATGTTGAGCACTTCTTTAGGTATTTCTCAGCCATTCAATATTCCTCAGTTGAGAATTCTCTGTTTAGCTCTGCTCCTCAATTTTAAGAGGGTTATTTTGTTCTCTGGAGTCCAACTTCTTGAGTTCTGTGTATACATTTGATATTAGCCCTTTATCTGATTTAGGATTGGTAAAAATCATTGCCCAGTCTAATAGTTGCCATTTTTGTCCTATTGACAGTGTCCTTTGACTTACAAATGCTTTGCAATTTTATGAGGTCCTGTTTGTCAATTCTTGATCTTACAGCATAAGCTATTGGTGTTCTATTCAGGAACTTTTCCCTGTGCCTATGTGTTTGAGACTTTCCCCTGCTTTCTCTTCTATTAGTTTCAGTGTATCTGGTTTGTTGTTGTTGTTGTGTTGTGTTGTTTGTTTGTTTGTTTTTTGTGGAAGTCCTTGGTCCACTTAGACTTGAGCTTTGTACAAGGAGATAAGAAGAGATTGATTTGCATTCTTCTACACGTTGACCACCAGTTGAACCAGCACCATTTGTGAAAATACTGTGTTTTTTTTTTTCCACTAGATGGTCTTAGCTCCTTTGTCAAAGATCAAGTGAGCATATGTGTATGGGTCAATTTCTAGGTCTTCAACTCTATTTCATTGATCTACCTTCCTGTCAAGGTACCAATAACATACAGTGTTTTGTTTTTTGTTTTTTGTTTTTTGATTTTTGTTTTTTGTTTGTTTGTTTGTTTGTTTTATCACTATTGCTCTGTAATATACCTTGAGATCAGGGATGCTGATTCCCCCAGAAGTTCTTTTATTGTTTAGAATGGATTTCATTATCCTGGGTGTTTTGTTATTCCAAATTAATTTGAGAACTGCTCTTTTTAACTCTATGAAGAATTGAGTTGGAATTTTGACTGGGATTGCATTGAATCTATAGATTGCTTTTAACAAGATGGCCATTTTTATCATATTAACCCTGCCAATCAACAAGCATGGGAGATCTTTCCATCTTCTGAGGTTTTCTTTAATTTCTTTCTTCAGAGACTTGAAGCTCTTGTTGTACAGATCTTTCACTTGTTTGGTTAGTCATACCAAGATATTTTATCTTGTTTGTAACTATTGTGAAGGGTGCCGTTTTCCTAATTTCTTTCTCAGCCCATTTATTCTTTGAGTAGAGGAAGGCTACTGATTTGTTTGAGTTAATTTTATATTCAACCACTTTGCTAAGGTTGTTTATCACATTTAGAAATTCTCTGGTGGAGTTTTTGGAGTCATTTAAATATATGACCATATCATCTGCAAATAGTGATATTTTGACTCCTTCCTTTCCAATATCCTTTTGACCTCCTTTTGTTGTCTAATTGCTCTGACTAGAAATTCAAGTACTATTTTGAATAGATAGGGAGAGAGTAGACAGCCTTTTCTAGTCCCTGATTTTAATGGGATTGCTTCAAGTTTCTCTCCATTTAGTTTAATGTTGGCTACTGTTTGCTGTATATTGTTTTTACTATGTTTAGGTATAAGCCTTGAATTCCTGATCTTTCCAAGACTTTTAACATGAAGGGATGTAGAATTTTCTCAAATGCTTTTTTGGCATCTAATCGGATGATCATGTGTTTTTTTTTTTCTTTGAGTTTGTTTATGTAGTGATTTACATTGATGGATTTCCATATATTACAGTATCCCTGGGATGAAAGGGCTTCTACTCTTAAAAGTCCCACAGCCTCTCAAACAGTGCCAGCAGCTGGGAATCAAGTGCTGAAAAAATGAGCCTATGGAAGATGTTACACATTTGAGCAACAACAGGGACATTTAAAGTTTAGAAAATAATCATACTTCCCTTTTCTTGGTTTATGAGATGATTGGATGCAGTAATGAAACTTTCTTTCCTCTGTGTCCACTATCTTTATTCTGAATGACTAAAGCTCCACTGACTGAATGGTGTTTGGAGTTCCTTAAGTGATGAATACATTGTCCAATTCATGCTGTTCACACTGTTACCTTGAGGACCTCCTCAATTTACAACAACACCGTGTTAAGTGGAAAGTACACTGCACCACCATGCAAAAGAAGTGGAGGATCTTGGGAAAGTATGACCTGAAAAAAGTTTACTTTGTATTCTTTTTTAAATTAATTATTTTATTTATTTACATCACAAATTTTGCCTGTGCCCCACTCCTGGTTCCCCCATTCCCTCTCCCCTTCATGTCTGAGAAAGTGCCCCTCACCCAGGCATTAAGTCTCTACAAGACTAGTCTGTCCTCTGCTACATATGTGCCTGAGGCCTTGGCTCAGACACTGTATGAGCTTTGTGTGGTGGCTTAGTCTCTGGGAGCTCCCAGGGACTAGCTGACACTGTTGTTCTTCCTATGGCGTTGCAAGCCCCTTCAGCTCCTTCAGTCCTTTCTCTAACTCTTCCATAGGGGTCCCACCCTCAATTCAATGTTTGCCTGTCAGGATCTGCACCTGTCTCAGTCAACTGCTTATCCAATGAAATCAACCAAATGAGGAGATGTTTTATTTTGTAGACCACACTATCTGAGTTCATCTCAAACCTTAGTGGCATTTGGTGTGCAAACTCTCAAGGGTGCAATGAAGCAAGCTTTTTTTTTTTTTTTTTCTGAATTGACAGAATTAAAAGTTGATACTTTCCTTTTTATAAATATGAGTCTAGCCTCTGTAAGATTTCCTGTTAAATAAATAGAGCACAGTCTACATTCCTTCTTTTCATTGTGAATAGCTAAATTAATCTACTCTCTTAATTAACTTCAATATTTCTTATCTTAACTAAATAACATCTATAAACAATAGCTGCTTTTTAAATAGCAATAGTTATTTTATTAACTACTAGCATTAACATGAATTTCACAGCCACATTAGGGAAAGATTATGGAAAATAAAACCAACTCCTATAAAAATACCTTTTACCTCCAACAGTGCCCCAAACAAAAACTTGAGTCAGCATGACTTTTATCATTCTTTTCACAAAATATTCTAAGAACTGTCTTTCAACTGCCTTTGTCAAGTAACTTTTAAAACTTGGTTCACTTATTTTCACATACATGGGTATGTTGTCTCCTATATGTATGGGTATTACATGCTTGAAATGCTCGTGAAGGCAGGAGAGAGTGTCAGATATCCCAGGATTAAAGTTACAGATTGTTGTGAGCCTTGACATAAAAACCTAGAACTGAACCCAGGTTCGCCTGTGTTCTTATAATCACTGACCTACCCCATCAGTTTCCCAAGGGATTGTTTTATGATATGCTTAAGTTCACATGCCTCATTACATTATAAAATAAATACTAAAAAGTAAGAGGAAACATAGAGGCTTATTCTAAATGACTTATTTAAGGTGGCAGAAGAGGGTAAAGTAAGATTATTGCTTTAGTGAAATTTGTATGTTATGTTTATATCTCAGACAGGAAGACTGATTTCAAACACCAGAACTGACAGAAAATGCTTCATGCATGGAGCTTGCTTGCTTGAAGTCCCAGTGCTGGGAAGGTAATAACAGCGGTTTTCGGGATCATTCGATACTAGTAATTTAATATGATACAGATTAAAGTGTGCTCAAGATGGTTTAATCCTATTCTTCAGAGTCTGTGGTGTATTGATTATGTTACATGGAAGGAGAAGTGGGGACTGTGCATGGACTGAAGGTGGTGTTCAGGTTTCCACAAGGAGAGGATGCTCTGTTCACCAAGGAAGCCCTGGGAAACCAGGAGTCCTTTACAGTACAATGAAAGAGGTAGAACTAGACTTCAGAAACAGAAAGATGTTTAAAGCTGTTGGATTTGAAGACTGAGGTGGGAGCCAAAGAGTGTGGGTTGGATAATCGGGAAAAGTGAGGAACACCCATCTCCTCCCAGTGAAAGAATCCTATTTATTATCTTAGGGTGTCCACACATATTCTGAAATTCCTTCTGTGGATAACAGATATGGCCCTGAGAGAGTATGCCATGTTAACAAGAGCATAGCCTTAGACTTATGATTTTAAGGAGGCAGCCCTACATAAGGATGTTGACAGACCACTGACCTTTAGCTAAACACAGTGAGAACATGGAGTACTGACCACAGCCCTTTCATCCCAGATACTTCGAGATCACATGCCCCTGAAACCATATCCTCATAGACTGAGATTACCTAACCCATCTTCTTGTTCATGAAGTATATGATACACTCAATGAGATTCTAGACTTCTGGCATCTTCGTATAATTGCATTCCTACCTGATCCTAACTTTACAATACTTGTGTCTGTCTCCTACTTTTTCCTTTACCAGTTGCAGCTAGGTATCTGCGACCCAGCCTTGTTGGCTGCAGTGTACTACTTTTAGAATTCTTCAATAATAAATCTGTGTTGTTTAAGACTGGTTAAATTACACAAATGCATTGCAGTGGCGATAAGAAATGACACAAGCACTCATCCCCAGTGAATCTACTTTATCAGTGTGGCAGGTGGTCTAAACACCTTGAAATCACAGATAGGTATGAGCATCAATGGAACAACGCAGTAGGCTGTACAGGTCCACAGAGTTCCTCACTGCTCATCCTACGAGAGTAACCTTGCAACTCCAAGGTCTAGATAACCAAATTCAAGATCGTTTATTGTCTCTGTTCTGTCCAGTACAGGCTCAATTAATTTTCTTTTGCTTCAATTTATACATGCAGTTCAATATTCTTAGTCTAGAAATTTATTTGTTCTTTGGATTCTGGTTTGAATTGCATGTAACGCCTCAGCAGCTTTCTTGTTAATGAGTTAAATAAAATCTTTCATCCATGTTCAATTTTATATCTCTTAGCTAGCTGTGATTTTTTTTTTACCTTTTTTTAAAAGTTTTTTTTTCTTTCAATATAAGTTTTGGAAGTCTATTTCCAGTTATAAGAAGACTAGAGAGTGAACGATGAGACTAAAGAAATAGTTTCTGAGCCTCCATTGTCTCAGTATGCTCTGTAGATTCCTGGCTTTGGGTAGAGATGAAATGGCCATTTTCAGAAAATTCCCAATGGGAAGTGTTTCTGTTTCTTTTTTATCCCATGATGTTAACACTCAGGGGAATTCTACAGGAATATAAAGATTTTTTTTATGTTACTGTACCATGGTGTCTCAACATATGTGTCTCAAAGCAGACACTGTATCCCATTGTATTAGCTGAGTCCAGCACTCATGCATACAAGTATCAGTTCAATATCTATAATGTATTGTGAAACATAATCAAGAAACTTAAGGTAGATCAGCAATCCAAAATGTCTCCCCCTTGAGGACTGTATATTTAATTGAGGAAACAGACTCCCAAAATAACCAAAATAAATAAGACAATCATGTACCATGATAGAAAAGACAAGTCCTATGTTAAACAGAGAGATGAGGTAGGATTAAGAATATTGGAAGTGAGAAACATCGTATAGCAGTTATGAAGAGTTGAATGGGCCCCTCAGGAAAATGAGGTTAGAACAGAAAGGAGGTAAGGAAGGGAAACATGTGAAGCATGGGAGGATAAAAACGAAACAAAACAAAACAAAACATGAAATCGCCAGCATGAATCATCATCATCTGCTGCAGGTCAACTAAGGAAATTATCCAAGACTGTCAGTCAAATAACTGGAGCTGGAGAAGAGTAAGGGATTATCAAGAGATGTTTCATGTAGAAAGATAAAGTGGGGTTTATTCCAAACAATTCCTCTGATGTAAAGGAAGGGTTCTAGGATGATTCCACAAGATCCGCTGGATAAAAAGGAAGATTGCCCTAAGAACCGGGAGTATGGGAATGAGACAGAGAATTGGTATCTGGAGTTCCTGAATTTGAGTTGCCCTGAGAAGACAGTTGGTCCCCTGAGTCTGAGATGGAGGATACAGTTCCAGACTGGAGATGGAAATGTAGGCATCAGGATCAAAGATTGTATTTGAAGACAAATCAGTATCAGCAAAGGAGTGAGGATTTGTACAGAAGACAATCACTATCACCCACTCCAATGTCAGGAAACTAAGGAAAATAATTCACTATGTAGATAAGAGGGAGACTGCAGGGAATTCAGAGGGGTTTAGCAACCCCAGTGACAACTGTACCACAGAGGAAATAATCAGCTTGCTCAGAATGCAACAAGAGCCAAAAAGTGTGCTCAGACTCAGACGAGAATTTAGCTCCCTGATGAGCTAATTGCAAAGAGGAGAGAGGTTTGTTGGAGCGATAGAATGTATATATAATATTAGATTAATAAACATGGGGAAAGCAGAACTGAGTTGTCATTATTTGGTAACTTTTTTTATAGTCTTAGTATAAAAGAAGCTTGGAAAGTAATGGGTACCAAATAAAAGCTTTGTAGTTTTATGGCTAAAATAAATATATATGACTATCTGTCTAGACTTGGTCAGATACATACATAAAATTATGGGCAACCAGAATAGACTACTTCAGACTGGATAATTTAAGATGAATAGATTTTTTTTTCTTTTTTGTGATTCTAAGAGCTAGAATGTTCAGTGTTTAGAGATCTACATCTGGCGAACACTTTGCCATCCTCTGGCATAAGACAGAAGGTAAGAAAACAAAGAGATAATGAAAGACCATATTGTGGCCCAAAGCCCTTGGATAGCTAGCTTTAACCCATCTAGCAGGTATACCCCTCTAATCTCAGTACCCCCCGCTTGGTCCACATCCCAATATTGTTACCCTGATTGTTAGTTTCTGCTGCCTGCTTTTAGGAGACATTCAAACCATAGCAATATCCTAAGTTTAGCTTCCAGTCCTGAGAGAATGCAAGTGCTGAGGTAGAAGCTGGAAGGGGGGAAATGAAAGCTGATTCTTTGAGTTGGCCTGAAGATAGTTAATCTACTACAACTGCACTCAACATCTGGGGCATCTGTATTACTGGCTCAAGCAGCCACAGAAAGATAATATGAGAACAAGACACTTGGATGGGATAAATGCATGTTTTCTTAGCACTATTACTTAAGCAATACATTATAACCATGCCATACATAGCACTTATATAAAATTAAGACTTACAAATTAAGAATCCAGAAATTACTTAAGAACGGGAGAAAATGTGAAGACTACCTGCAGTCACAGTACCATCTTATATAAAAGGCTGTGGCATCCACAAATTTTGGTATTCATGATGGTTTGCTTTGTCACCTTGACAAAACGAGGATTATCTAGGAAGAGAGTTTTAAGACAAGATTGTTTTCTTTGGGTTGGTGTTGGATCTATTCAGAGAACCTTTTTTAATTTAATTTTATTTTTCCTATATTGTATCTTTCTTTTTATATTTTTACTAGAAATTTTCTTTAGTTACATTTCACATGTTATCCCCTTTCTTAGTTTCCACTCCTAAAAAACAAACAAACAAACAAACAAACAAACAAACAAAAAACCTTATTACTTCCCCACTTCCCCCTGCTCAACAATCCACCCACTCCCGCTTCCTGGCCCTGGCAGTCCACTATACTGGGGCATAGAACCTTCACGAGACCAAGGACCTCTCCTCCCATTGATGACAGACTAGGTCATCCTCTGCTACATATGCAGCTGGAGCCATGGGTCCCACCATGTGGTTTCTTTGGTTGGTGGTTTAGCTCCATGGAGCTCTGGAGATACTGGTTTGTTCATATTGTTGTTCCTCCAACGGGGCTGCAAACCCCTTTCAGCTCCTTGAATACTTTCTCTAGCTCCTTCATTAGGGATTCTGTGCTCCATCCAATGGCTGGCCATATAACTGGAAGATGCTTCAACATATAATAAGGACACATGTCCCATTATGTTCATAGCAGCCTTATTTATATTAGCCAGAAGCTGGAAAGAACCCAGATGTCCCTCAATAGAGGGATGGATACAGAAAATGTGGTACTTTTACACAATGGAGTACTACTCAGCAATTAAAAACGATGAATTTATGAATTTCTTAGACAAATGGATGGATCTGGAAGATGTCATCCTGAATGAGGTAACTTAATCTCAAAAGAACACACATGATATGCACTCACTGATAAGTGGATATTAGCCCAGAAGCTTAGAATACCCAAAGATACAATTCGCAAAACACATGAAACTCAAGAAGAAGGAAGACCAAAATGTGGATACTTCGGTCCTTCTTAGAGGGAGAGGGGGAACAAAATACCCATGTAAGGAGTTACAGGGACAAAGTGTGGAGTAGAGACTGAAGGAATGACCATCCAGAGACTGCCCCACCTGGGGATCCATCTCATAAACATCCACCAAAACCAGACACTATCCTGGATGCCAACAATAGCTTGCTGACAGGAGCCTGATATAGCTGTCTCCTGAGAGGCTCTGCCAGTGCCTGACAAATACAGAAGTGGAGATCCATTTTCATTAAGCGGGTTTGTGTGAGAAAACACAGTCCAGGGTGGATAGCACCACGTCATGGGGGTCCTAAACTGTGTAAGAATGGAGACATAGAATGTAGTACAAGCAAGTGAAGATGTACAACATCCTTTCTGCTCTGCTCTGTAGATGTGATAGTATCAACTGTCTCAAGTTGAAGACACTGTGACCTCCCTGCAGAACTGCAGGTCAAGACCTGCAATTCGGGGCCAAAATAAACTATTCCTTCTTTTCTGAATTAGTTGATATTTGTCGGGTGTTTAATCACAGCAGCAGAAAGCAAACTAGGCCAGCATCTAAAAGGAATTATAAAGCAAACCACAACAAATACTGAGAAGCCTCCTAGTACTGGAAAGTCCAATATAGAGACCACTGTGTATGTGAACCTAGCACTCTTGAGTTTACAAGTGTTGTTCATTCACATAATGTGTTGAATATTGCTTAAGTTAAGAAATGGCTAAACTAATTTGATATAATGGCTAATACTAATTTTCTGAATATTTATTTTTGGTTTTTTTTCAGTAATAAAAGAAACAAAAAATAGTTATATTGGAGAGCAGGAAGGAGATGGTGAGGCTGAGGCAGTAAAAGGCTTTGGGAAGCACTTGGCAATGGCTAACTACATTAACTTTTGTGTGGTTCGTTCCTATAGGTTTGAAAGAAGACTCGTCACCATGGTTATAGACTTCTCTCCACTGATAAACTGAATTAGTTCTACTAACAAGCAAGGTGGGTTGAATTTATTTAGGGTTTATTTTGCCAAAAATGAGTTTAAAATTTCAAGACACAGAAGACATGTTTAAGGTGTTCATCCCAAGCATATAATGCTGAAGGAATTATAAATATCTTGTATATCATACAAAAATCAAAATGCTTTATTCTTAAGAACTTATGTACCCAGGTCTGTAAGGTTCCAATATATTTGCAAGATTCAGGAGCATATATTAATTAACTGTAATGTTGCAATTTAAAAGTTCATATATTAGTTAATTACTTGAAAAGAGTAATTTTAGCACCAAAAAACCTGTCTAAAGATAGAGCATTTTAGCATGACAAATAATTCAGCATTCTATTACCACATCGACAGACGATGTGGATACACACAGCTGTCATTTTTATTTATTGTTACAAGTGCCTGTGTTTTATTTCCCAACTAGAATGGCTGCTTATTTTAGGCAGATACTCAGTTCTAGTCTTTTTATTCCCTGCTAAACTTAGCATATGGTAAAAGACATAGAAAACTCTCCAAATACAATAAGAAAATGTTTATTGATTACAACCATCAAGTTTTTACTCTTCCAGATATCATATTTGTGTCTCTAAATGAAGCCTCCACACAGTTCACTTAATACTATGAAAACATTCCAATTTATCTTGCAGATTTTAAATGATCTTTTAAGCACATTCTTTAGTTGGAGGAATTTCTAAGTTTTGGCTACACAAAAGCATTTAAATTCAAGTTCCATTACTACCTGTTTCAATGTGTTAAATATAATTCAAAGTATTTTTCATGCATACAAAATACCTAGAGAAAAAGATCTTTCAGTAGGCAGTGAGTATAACTACTAGGAAATTTTGAAAACCATCTGAGGTGGAATTTAGGCTTAAAAGATAAGACTATGAAAAATAGTGATAATAATGGAGATGCTGACAAAAATCCTCCTAACAGCAGCAACATGAGCAGGCAAGGCTATGTACAGAACATGAGCAGCCAATTACTTCCTCACTCATGTCTGTTGCTAAGTGTCTAGTTACTGTAAATGCTTTAGATTTTGCATAATTTATGTAAATTATTAAACACCTGTTCTCTTCCCAGAAAACAAAGATCTGCAACAGTTTCCTTAGTTTAATTGATTCCTGGCTCGAAATCCGTCATTGTATCCCCAGCAACTACAAGGGTGTTTTTGCTCCCTAATAGTCATGTACTGTTGGAAAAAAATCACAGATTCTAACACTTGATCTTTCACACACACATATTTGTATGGCTTGAAGTGTAGTTGAGTGGGAATGGAAATGAATGAGGGAAAGAACCATTGTCTCTTGAATGCACTGAGAAGATGTAGATTCTGTCAATAACACTTGCTCTGAAGTACATTTGCTGTTCAGGGTAGACTTTTAGTACTTTCTGTGTCAGGCTTAAATTTCAGAAGAATAAAACAAGCTAGCCATTTTCCTTAATAAGACAATTTGTATTCATTTCTAAGTACCCAATTCAAATTATTTTGAATAAAAATCTCCAAGCATGCAATGTAAGAGAACTGAGCTTAGAGTCATCTCAACATAGTCATGAGAATCTGGCTAGAGAAATGGTATTTGCTTAAGGACTTGTTAGCACTTGTTATCATTAGCCTCTTTACTTCAATGCCAAATATTATCTGAGCAAAATAATTTTAGAATTACTTAGGCTCCATACTGCTCACCCTAAGATATATTTTATCTCGGTGACATAATATCAGAGCACAACAGACTATAACTATTTAGTTATATAAGTTGTTACAATGGAATACTTTATTTATATATGTAAAATATTCCTGTAAGGTTATACTCATTGATAGTTGATTTTAGAAGTTGGTTTCATTAGAAAATTTTATTTAAAATTACTTATAAGTGAGTAGTGAGAGGGTTGAAAAGATCCTGTGTAGTGAAGAGTAAGCATTTGCCGCAATTCCCTTCGGGTCTTTGTAGATCTGTAAATATAAAAATAAAATAAATTAACATATCCAAATGATTTAATAAAATGTCTGTACACAGGAAGTGTTCAATAAATAGCAATGTCATCATTATTAATATAATTATCATCACAATTATAATAATTCCTTCATAATTGTACATACATACTAACATTAAAAACAAGGGCAGCTTATAGTCACTTCGGTGAATATCCTGGCTGTCATGCAGTAGGCATTTTTTAATGTATTTTAACCATGTTCTTTTTTGTAATTTCTAAGAAGGATATAGTAATAGTGCCTATGTAAATGATTATTTAGGCCATCTGACTCTTTACACATATATAAAACACTGCCATGTTGTAGGAACTGATACTAATCCACACACACCATTCCATGTGAGATCTTATAAACTTAAGCATCTTATCAGATTTGTCAAATAAAAATGAAATCTGCCATTATTTGCTGTCAAAGTTAGACCTCACACATAAAGAAAGGGAAGCTTACAATTAGTATTTCCTGAGAAAGAATCTTACCAAGGTGATTCTGCTAAGTTCCTTCCTTTAACAATGGAACTACTAAAGTAAGCAAGTCTGTCAAGGATAGATGTTAAGGTTTTTCAACTGTGATCTAAATCCATACCTAGAAAGGGAAAACATTTTCCCCCAATTAGCAAGGAGCCTGTCTGCTCTGTGAGTCAATGGACCCCAATTAGTCTGTACAGAAGTATTTGATTTCTTCCCTGCCTCACCCAATGGTCCAACCTGAGCCATAAAAAAAGATATATTAGCTTTTAGTCTATACTCCTCTGGTTAATATAGAAAAGAACTCAATCTTTATTCCTGATTGCACAGACTAATGGAAAAGGGAATGAGTAAAAAGTGTTTAACATTCCTCAACCAACATATCTAGAAAACACAAAAACAATGAGGAATTTCCAGTATCCAAAATTTTCCGGGATGGCTTTGTGCTTCTTCCTAGAGAATATGCACAGCCAGTCCAATCATGTCCTTGAATGAACCTTCCCCTCAGATCTCTTAAACTAGAATTTAAGTATCCTAAATGTGTTCTTCTCATAATCACTGAATAGATCTCTACATACATAAAACTAGGTGCTTTAGTTCATTTTTTGAGAACACATAGGAACACCATGCTGTGTTTATCTATTTATCTGCTGCCAATTTTTCTCTTCTGCTCAGCATATACTTACAAATTAAAACACAGAGAAATATATGGGAACTAAAATATCATTCTGCACTGCTGAAACCAGGCAATGTGAAGACATTATTATTTAATTCAACGTACCTCTTCCAATGGATTTTTTTCCTATAAAATGTAGAGATCTATACTAATTTATGTTCCAAGAAATTAAGTAAAAAATTTGCATACGTAAATTTTAAGTATGAATTGTAATCTTTTCCTAAATTTTAATTCTCTACCTCTACTGTCATTAGCATTCTGGGGTTTAATTTAGTTCTACTTAGGCAAATTGCAATAGAAATTATTCAGTCAACCAAAGATTGCATTTTGGGGAATGGAAGAGCATGGATAATTGTTTAAGTAATAAAAGTGTGTCTTGCAGCAGTAGTCATCATCTATTTGGGTTTGCCATGTGCCCTAACTCAGATTTACTCTTGACTTGCATGACATTTCAGCACACTGCCAAATGAGGGTCTTCTATTACTAGCTCTCCATGATGCGCTACAACGCCCTATGAGAGATTGAATATGAAAACGGAACAATTGCAAATGTTTCAGTATGCTTGACTGCTTTCTTCAAACCATATTTTCAACAGAATCAATGGATACTATGCAAAGGTTGGGGAAAATGTAGAGAATATTTTTCCCAATAGAGAATATTTTTCCCACTCTCTAGCTATAGCAAATGGTTGTGGTACATATCTACTTTTCCTATTTTGTTTAAAGCTCATTAATCCTTTATAATCCTACGCTTGTAATGGACTTAAGTATCAAAATTGACAGTCAATAAGTTTCATGAGTTTAAAAAAATTATCTATTTTTTGCTAAAACTGCGTGATTTTGTGCTGTATTTATTATCAGCAGGAGAGGAAATCTTTCCTTAGCACTGCTTTTAGAAATTTTGTTCTGCTAAGAGCCTTGAAGTTTCTGTAGGCTACTGGCAACTTGAACAAACCTTTTTCTTGCACTTCTTCCATTCTTCAAAAGAGTAATGTACGCCAAAAACTCCAAGTATATAAATGTTAATTATTAAAATGTGAAGAATGAGTTCATCATTCGTGTGTGATACACACTGGGTACTTGCTAGTGCATTGGCTTTTGATGTGCCCACATGCAAGAAAGAGGGAGATGCCGAGGATCCTGAAATATAATCCTGTGGTAACCACAGAAAACTGGGCATTACCAAATGGGCCCAAAACAAAAAGAACTAAGTGGTAGAGCACATTCCCAGTAATTAGTCTGCTCTGGGGCCAGAATGTTTTCAGTGAAGATATCTTTTCCCTCAAGCCTTGACGCTTTCTTAACCCTTTCCCACACACCCTGAGTGGGGCTGATATTTCTGCTGCTCCACTTCCTATGAGTCTCTTATGGTGATTTATTTATGAATTAAATGGGGTTTTGTTTGTTTGCTTGTATGGCTTGTAGCTTAAGAATAAGCACAAAAATTTATCTCGTGTGTTTTCATTAATCTTGTTCATTTTTAAGGAAATGGTGTATGTGTGGTCTTTAATTCTTAATAAAATAATTAATACTTAAGCAGCCTTAGAACATAAGTGTGTAAATTCTCAGCATCTCATTGGTAGTCTGCCAATCTGAATAAATTACACTTCAGTGGTTTCAACATCCATGGCTTCTCAAGCACACACAGGCACATATTTAAAGCTGCCTTAGAAATCAATAGTGTTAGCCATGTATGATTGCAGGCCTCCGGCAGTTACATGAAGGGAAAATAAACAGAAAACAGAAAAACAAAATAATAGTTAAAGTTTTCCTGGTCTCTTCCTAACCTGGTAATTATATGATTTTAATGTTTGTGCTTCAAAAAAATTTTCAGGTTTTATGAAAGAAATGTGTATTAGACAATGCCTGAACAATATCACATAGGTCTACAATTGAAGCAAACAGAGTTTTGTAAATTAAAGGAAGCAGAATGCTATCAATCTTAGTGGCTTGGCCTAGTTTTCTTTTTTCTTTTTTTTTTTTTTTTGGTCTCTTCTACAAAAGTTGTGATTATGACAACTGGAAATTTTTCTAGCTTTTCCTGCCCCTTGCTTAGCCCAACTGGTATATCCAATCCCACTAATTGCTGGGGTAATTTCTTTTGAGCTTTTATTTAGGACATATAGCGTAATGTTCATATTGCCTTTATCTTATTATTATTATTATTATTATTATTATTATTATTATTATTATTATTATTTAGCTTTTCTTAGATCTCTGATTTCTTTGCAAATCAACAAATGAGTTGTGTCTTTAAAAACTATTAGGCTTGTGCCACCACTGCCCAGCTTTTACTCTGGTGGAATCACCATGCCTGATCTAAAGCTGTACTACAGAGCAATTGTGACAAAAAAACTGCATGGTACCGGTATAGAGACAGACAAGTAGACCAATGGAATAGAACTAAAGACTCAGAGATGAACCCACACACCTATGGTCACTTGATCTTTGACAAGGGAGCTAAAACTATCCAGTGGAAAATAGACAGAATTTTCAACAAATGGTGTTGGCACAACTGGTGGTTATCATGTAGAAGAATGTGAATTGATCCATTCCTATCTCCTTGTACTAAGGTCAAATCTAAGTGGATCAAGGAACTGCACATAAAACCAGAGACACTGAAACTTATAGAGAAAAAAGTAGGCAAAACATCAAAGATATGGGTACAGGGGGAAAATTCCTGAATAGAACAGCAATGGCTTGTGCTATAAGATCGAGAATCAATAAATGGGACCTCATAAAGTTGCAAAGCTTCTGCAAGGCAAAAGACACCGTCAATAAGACAAAAAGACCACCAACAGATTGGGAAAGGATCTTTACCTATCCTAAATCAGATAAGGGACTAATATCCAATATATATAAAGAACTCAAGAAGGTAGGCTCCAGAAAATCAAATAACCCCATTAAAAATGGGGCTCAGAGCTGAACAAAGAATTCTCATCTGAGGAATACCGAATGGCTGAGTAGCACCTGAAAAAATGTTCAACATCCTTAATCATCAGGGAAACGCAAATCAAAACAACCCTGAGATTCCACCTCACACCAGTCAGAATGGCTAAGATCAAAAATTCAGGTGACAGCAGATGCTGGCGAGGCTGTGGAGAAAGAGGAACAGTCCTCCATTGTTGGTGGGATTGCAAGCTTGTACAACCACTCTGGAAATCAGTCTGGCAATTCCTCAGAAAATTGGACATAGTACTACTGGAGGATCCCGCAATACCTCTTCTGGGCATATATCCAGAAGATGTTCCAACCGGTAAGAAGGACGCATGCTCCACTATGTGCATAGCAGCCTTATTTATAATAGCCAGAAGCTGAAAAAAAACAAGATGTCCCGCAACAGAGGAATGGATACAGAAAATGTGGTACATTTACACAATGGAGTACTACTCAGCTATTAAAAAGAATGAATTTATGAAATTCCTAGCCAAATGGATGGACCTGGAGGGCATCATCCTGAGTGAGGTAACCCAATCACAAAGGAACTCACACAATATGTACTCACTGATAAGTGGATAATAGCCCAGAAACTTAGTATACACAAGATATAAGATACAATTTGCTAAATGCATGAAACTCAAGAAGAATGAAGACCAAAGTGTGGACACTTTGCCACTTCTTAGAATTGGGAACAAAACACCCATGGAAGGAGTTACAGAGACAAAGTTTGGAGCTGTGATGAAAGGGTGAACCATCTAGAGACTGCCATATCAGGCGATCCATCCCATAATCAGCTTCCAAACGCTGACACCACTGCATACACTAGCAAGATTTTGCTGAATGGACCCTGATATAGCTGTCTCTTGTGAGACTATGCCGGGGCCTGGCAAACACAGAAGTGGATGCTCACAGTCAGCTATTGAATGGATCACAGGGCCCCCAATGGAGGAGCTAGAGAAAGTACCCAAGGAGCTAAAGGTATCTGCAACCCTATAGGTGGAACAACATTATGAACTAACCAGTACCCCGGAGCTCTTGACTCTAGCTGCATATGTATCAAAAGATGGCCTAGTTGGCCATCACTGGAAAGAGAGGCCCATTGGACTTTCAAACTTTATATGCCCCAGTACAGGGGAACGCCAGGGCCAAAAAGTGGGAGTGGGTGGGGAGGGGATTGGGGAGGGAAGGTATGGGGGACTTTTGGGATAGCACTGGAAATGTAAATGAGGAAAATACCTAATAAAAATATTTTAAAAAAATTTTTAAAAAGTATTAGGGCTCAATGAAAGGATATGATTACTATAAATTCGACAAACCTTTCTGTAATAGTGGCTTTAACAGTTCCTTCCTATCAAGCTTCAGGAGCAAGGTATCTATAAGGATCCTTATGGGTACCAAGCATGCCTTTGGGTATTGATGCTCCAGCACTTAGTCAGTATGGTTGACTGGACTATGTCTTCTTTAGGATGATGATACTTCATAGCAGAGCAAGCAATTCAATTCTGAAAGCTATTTCTTCTAGAAATATGGGCAAAACTACCCTTCTCTCTATATTCCTGGTAAATTCTATTACTTGAATAGATTTGAATTCTCATATGGTTTCAATCAATCCAAATGAAATGGTCTCATTAGTAACTTGGGAACAAATCTCTTGTAATTTAAGAGGAAACAACAGTCGTACGGTGCCCAGTTTGCTCTCTACAGCTCAAAGGACAATTTTATTGTCTACATTGAAACATGCTGTTTTAATTTACAACCAACCTGTTCTTGTAGCCATCTACTTTATGCCTCAGCTCTCTTTCAACCAATCTAAGAGCCTTGGCTTCAAGACTGGTTTCTTTCTTATATGATCAGTAGACACTGGTGATGTTGCTTCCAGAGCAAGCTAACTCTCATCTGTTCACAGGATGTTGCCATAGACCTCAGCATTGCTATCTCATTTCTTTCCAAGACGGAGATATGGTAGAAATGTTTGGAACTTTTTTAACTATTTAACCAATCAACTGTATCTTTCCTTGATCCATTCATAGTTTCTCTGAGTATGATATAATTTTTTTTCCAATGTGTTAACTGGTTAACTTTAGGAATGGTTTCAACTTTATTCTTGTTTGGACTAACTAGACTTTGAACCAGAACCTCTCTGGGGCACTTGCTATTACAGAAAATGGATGAAAAAGATGGTAATTTAGCACTATGTGCCTTATAATTAACTTAATCGTTGTCAGCATGTAGCTATAAACCAAATACCAATTAGTCCTATTTGTATATCCATGGGCTTTTCTGGTTGTCTTTGAGTTAAAGTTTCTTATTTGTGTAACTTAGAGCCCCCCGGTGTGCAAGGGAAAATGCTTTTTCATACATTTAAAATGTGCAAATTAACTACATACTTAGTTTCCCTATGCAAATGAGCTAAGCTGATAAGTTCTTATTAGCAAAAGACAGGTTCTGCAATGCTTAAAATTCAACAAATGTAGAAAAGCAATCTGTGAAACGCTTCAATAGTCCAGGAATGTATGTTAGGTATTATCAGAGATTCAGGGGGCTCTGCAACAATCATTTAATCCCTGTAGCTTCCTGTATTTAACAAAAGCCTATTTTCCGAATTGGAGAAATTGAGTGTGTGTGTGAGTGTGTGTGTGTGTGTGTGTGTGTGTGTGTGTGATTGAAATGCTGCACTAATACATTAAAACAGTACATATGTCCTGAGAGAGGTCCATCATCCTGAGAAGAATTGACATCCATGTAAATAGTACCCTCAGGAAGCAAGCCAAGTACACATGAAGCCCACCACTATGCAGAAGAAGAGGAAAGAAGAGCACAAAGGAACATTTAGGTCCAAAGCCCTCAGAGTCATGGCTAATGTTCTCTTAAAACTTCTTCATCATTTTCAAAGAAGAGAGAGGATTCGCCAGCCTTCCTTGCAGAGGCAGCCATAGGCATGATCTCTACAAGGAGATGAAGAAAAGTCCATAACTAATTCTTGTGAATCTGGTTGGCTGAATGGAGACAGGACAAGCTCTATGGTACCTTGGCATCTCTTCTAAGATGAGAAACTCATGTTGAATCAAATCAAACCCAAGTCCCCCTGAACTCCTTTCTTTCCCACTGTCCCACCATCCACATTAAACTGAGATAAAAAATGCATTTGTATGTTGCATGTTCGTTTATTACTTTGATCTAGAATATTTGGTATATCTTTATGAAATTTCTCCTCAAAGTTTCTATATTATTTCCGGGATTGTTAGAACTTGCTAAATGGCAGAAAACGTTTAAATAGATACGTGCAAATTTTCCAGAATAACTTTGCATCCTAGGCCAAGTAACAGAAATTAATCAAGAGATGGAATAGTCTACTCTTGCCTAGGGCAAGAAATTAACCATGGTACTATGCATGCAACTTCCTGACCAATTACCTAGGAACTCCTTCCTCTGTCTTCACCCTTGAACTGATAAGCACTTCAAAGACATCTTGGGCAAAAGACCCAAGGCAGAGGCAGTCACAGACATACACAAGACACCAAGAAATATTCAGAGATTTAAAAATAATCATTACATCATTATTACTCTATACCTACTATTCTGTAATTGCATGATCAGGACACTTCAAAATATTAAAAATATTCTTCTCCATGAAGTAGATGAAAACTGGAGAAGAGCAGACATCCTGTCATGTGCTTCAATTTTCATCTCTCACTCCTTTTTTTGTTTTCTCTTTCTGGCCGTCGTGAGATTTAAACTCACATCCTGATTTAAATCCTGACCTGGTAGTTGTCAGTGACCTGCTGTATTGCAATCCTAAATGACAGTGTGAAAATGGACAGTTGCTAAAATGATCTGAAAGCATGTGCCATGAGACTATCAAATATCAAATGCTAATGTGGCAGCAGGGTCTCCTACTGGAATTTCTGATAACCATACCCTTCTTCAATCAACAAAGGATAACTTTAAAAAAAAACATGTGGGTATTGAAATAGGACCTGAGCAATAACAAAATGTCTCCTTACCTTTTCTAGAGCCCATTCTCCCCGATCATCACCTCTGTTTTCACAAGGATGCAATGAGAACGAAAATGGAGCCATCTGTAGTTTAGCCAACCCATGGACCCACCCAGTGCAGAGAGGCACAGTTGACTGATTCCAGCCAAATGCTTTGAGTTCTGAAGTAGTCAGGATAGTTGACATAGACTAAGGAAACAATGAGCACAAAGTAGCAGCCGGAAGAGCATCATCTGAAGAACCTGCAGTGTGAACTGATACTTCCACAGATAGTTTAAACATGTGCTTTGGATTAGGACAATAGATTCAATTATTGTTCTGCTGCCGTTATTAAACATCAAGCCACTCTTTTCTTTCAGTGTAATGGTGGTGAATGACATTTGCTGATCACATTCTAAATACATGAGATATGTTTCCTTCTCTCCTATGGGATTTAATCTTCACACCATCATTTAGGTAAATACATTTTTAAAAAGTCAGTCATAGTACATTTTCTGCTCTGGACTTCATGTGGAGTGAAACCCCACACAGAGTTGCCTGTCTCAATAAGTGAGGTTTTTACTATGTTGCACATGGACTTTGAACAATGAAGCCAACAACAGCCTTAAATCACCGTTCTGTCAGTTATGAGGGATTCACTCACCATTCCTAGGATGTGAGTTCATTCACTACAATTCACAAGAGTAAACCCCAGGCCTGGGTGGGGGTGGGGGATGCTTGAACTCCTTGGCCTGAGCACTATAAGGAGAACATTTTCCAAAAATGTTTTAAGTGTCTTTATTTATGGCCAGGCACAGAGTGAACAGGTCATGGGATCATTCTGCTGTGTGGTCAAGTCAATGATAGCACAGTCAGTCAGCACAGTCAGGAAGAGGAGAAACTGTGTGGTGGTTCCTTCGTATGATGTCATTTGGGTTTTGTTCAGAAAAATCTACAAGTGACATCTGTTTATCCATTTGCGAACAAGACAAAGCCAGCTTTTGCACCAGGCCCTTCTCAGTCCCTGAAAGGAAGGCTTCCTAAGTGATGATGTGTCAAAAGTCACAAAAAACTGTTAAAATCCTACTTCTGCTGAGAAAATAGTGCACTTGACGAGATGTGTGTGAAATATATTAAATCCAGATGAACGTGGTATTTCTGTCTCCATTAGCAACAAACACCCAAGAGAACGAAATGTTTAACTTAAAGAAAACATTGTTTGTGATCAGAATGGCAATTTCCTCCAGAGAGACAAAGATGCAGACAACTTCACCAGCTGGGTATGCCTCCCCAGCTAGGTTCCCACCGAGTCCAAAACTATCACGTGCGTACCCGACAACGCCCTCAGAGAAAGTTCTACTGTTTTGTATGGAAAGAAACTCCTTTGGTTTTTAGCAATGCTTTTTCAAGAATTTCTATTCATAAAACATGCAGGAATTGCTCGTATCCACTCTACAAATGAACCTTTCTTATTACATGTAGTTTCCAAAATGTTTTTAAAGTCTTAATTTGCCTCAATCACTTGCTACCTACAGAGTATCTGTGCACCAGAGAAACATGTTCCTGAATCAGGGAAGAGCCTGGGCCAACCACTCTCTGTTAAAACTAGAAGGCACTGTTTCATGATTCATAGTGAACTGGGTGGTCACAGCTACACTGATCCAAGTAATGGGAGGAGGATTGTGACATGTGTTACATACCTGTGCCTGCACAGACAGAGGGCAGAGATCAGCACCCAGCCCCGTCATTCTCTACCTGATTTTATTTTAGACACAGTCTCTCCCTGCATATGGCGTTCATTATTTCAGGTTAACCACCTAGCACGCTGGAATCTCCTCCAATACTCCAGCTGTGAGAATACAAGCATATGATTAATGTACTTCATTTGGGTTCTAGGATTCCAAATTCAGGTTCTAGGACATTTGTAGTTTACACCTTACTGTAACAGAGATATAAAAAGAACAAGAAATGATATCCAAGATAAATATGTGCCAGTGTTTGTCTTATCAGTTACTGCTAAAGAAAATAAAAGTAAACTCTGGTAGAAGTTTTCTGTGGTCACAGCCCCACATATAAGCACGCTAGACTGTGTTCAGATGCAGATTTCTTCTGCCCATTCTCTCTGAGACAATACCATGAGTAAAGCCATCTTTCAGTTCAATTGGAATGAATTTGAGTTAATGTACTCTCCCATTTAGGGTTCCATGCAGGTTACTGATGAGAACATACCTCATCATGGCTGAAGGTTGTTTCTTGAAATGGAGGACAGGCAAGACCCACTGGAAAGGGATGGATATTCACATGTGTAGTTTGCCTTCTTGCCTTACATTTGCTTGTTCCACTGCATGTGTAGTCCTCATCCCGACCCAGAGTGACATCAAAATATTCTCTCCTCTTGCAACTATTCACTTCTACTCTATCTCATTCACTTTTGTCTTTTGGTTTTTCTCTCATTCATAAAAATTGGCCTGTTTTTATAAAAACTCTCTGTCACTGGGCAATGGTGGCACATACCTTTAATCCCAGAACATGGGAGGCAGAAGCAGACAGATTTCTGAGTTCAAGGCCGGATGGCCCGGTCTACTGAGTGAGTTCCAGGACAGCCAGGGCTATACAGAGAAACCCTGTCTCGAAAAACCCGAAAGGAAGGAAGGAAGGAAGGAAGGAAGGAAGGAAGGAAGGAAGGAAGGAAGGAAGGGAGGGAGGGAGGGAAGGGAAGGGAAGGAAGAAAGGAAGAAAGAAAGAGACAGAGAGAGAGAGAGAGAGAGAGAGAGAGAGAGAGAGAGAGAGAGAGAGAAAGAAAGAAAGAAAGAAAGAAAGAAAGAAAGAAGGAAAATACTTCTATCACATATTACATTCAGTCTGCATTTCCTTCCCTGTCCCTTCTTGTCACCTCTCCTGTCCCACAGATTCATTCCTTCTCCATTATTCCTACTCAACTGTATGCATGATTGTGTAACTTGGTGTCCTTGTGGGACTCCTAGCAATGGGAGTGAAGGTTATCCCTGTAGGCATATGTCTTTCTCAGCCTATTTTAATAAGGACTCAACCTCCCCTCTAGGCTATTATCCGGCAGAGGTAGTGAATATGAAAGGTTATTAGGATATGGGGAAAGTAGACATGTTTACACATAGTTCTTTGGGGCAATTCAATCTTCCTTGTTCTCAGCAAACAGTTGTGGTTCCTCTGCACTTACGTTCCTAGCCCCCACCCAGAGTGAGGCCTCCCAAGAATATCAACCATACGCTATGAATGAAGTTACAACAGGACTAGGCACATCCCTCATACTGAGGCCTGATGAGCAAACAAGTAGGTAGAAACATATTCCAAGACTAGGAAAAAGAATCATGCATAAAGTGGAAATTTCTGGTTCCTTTGGAGACTAAGTTAGGTCATAATGAAATTTTGTTGGGGTACACAGGTGAAAGGATGTCTTGCTAAAGGTGACACATGAAAAAGTGTTTTGCTTAAGCATAAATGAGTGAAAAGATGTTTTTGCTATAGCAGACACATGAAAGGATGCATGATACTTAGAAAGACTATAAATATATGACCACACAAAGAGTGGGAGTTCAAGAACTAGCTCACTTTGTTCCACCTTGCTAGTCTTTGCTGATGACCCACAGGTATTGGTTCACCTTACATTGTATTGCTGAGCTTCAAATGTGGTGACTTCATACAGAGAAACTCACCAAAGAAGTTCTCATGAAGTTCCTGCAGCTTCTTGCAGTTTCCACTGACCCGAGCAGTTGGTGAGCCTTGTGGTTTCTTCTGGATTGAACTGCCATTGATGATTCATGTGTGGTGTCTACAGAGTGAACTGGACTGCAGCTGTTGATTTGTGTTCGGTGTTTGCTACAGGACTGAGAAAAACAAAGTTTGGAATCACCCCAAAGAACTATTTGTAAACAGGTCTACTTCCTCTGTATCCCAATAACCTCTGGTGGGTTGGAGGGGAGGTTGAACCTTTATTAAGGCAGGCTGAGAAAAACATGCCTTCAGAGATAACCTTCTTTCTCATTGTTAGGAGTCCCACAAGGACACCAAATTACATAACCATACATATTTACAGAGGACCTAGATCAGACCTATACAAGCTTGTACATCAGTCTTTTTGAGTCTCTATGAGCTCTGTTTAGTTGATTCTAGGCTGTGTTCTTGTGGTTCTCAACCCTTCTGTCTCCTACAATCCTTTCTTCTCATCTTTTAGTAGTTTCCGGAGTTCCACTTAATGTTTGCTGTGAATCTTTGTATCTGTTCCCATCAGACTGGGCTAGGCACTGATCTGTTAGGATGGCAGAAAATCTTTAGGAATCATTTTACTGACTTTTTTTTTCTTTCTGTCCATTGTGTTCGATTCTATCCTAGGTCTCTGGGCTATCTAGCCTCTCACACCTGGCCATTCAGAGAGTGTCAAGCATGAGCCATTTCTTATGGTATGGACAGATAGTCATTGATTGGCCACTTCCACAAGCTTTGCACCACCATTATCCCAGCACATCTTGGAGGCCAGAAAAAATTGTAAGTTGAAGGCTTTCCAGCTGTGTTGATGTCCCAGTCCTACCACTGGAAGCCTTGCCTGGTTCAGAAGATGTATAGTGCAAGATCCATGTTCCCCATTATTATGAGTCTTTGTTAGGGTCACCCTCATTGATTCCAGGGGATTTGGATCTCCCTGGGAAGGGGAAATAAAATAGATTTTAATGGTCGACTAGGGATATGTGGTAATGGGAACAGAAAGGATGGGGAGAACAGAGGAGAAAATACTGGGATAGGCAATTTTAATTAGGGTCCATTGTCCAGGCTATGTAAAAATATAGTGCAAAAAAGAACTTTGTAGATGAACACTTTTCCATTGTCCTTGTTACTTGTTATTCTCACCTTCTAAGATCACTCTGTAGATCTAGGTGGTCTTGAACACAGAAATTTGCCTGCCTCTGCCTCCAGAGTGTTGGAATTAAAGGTGTGGGTCACTATGCCTGGCAAAAAGAAGGAATCTTACCTGAGAAAATGCCTCCATAAGTTTGGCCTGTAAGCAAGTATGTAGGGGAATTGTCTACACTAATAAGGGGTCTGGGAGGATTTAGCTCACTTTGGTCCTGAAGTGTATAAAACAGCAGGCCGAGTGAGCCAGTAAATCATGTTTGTCCATGTCCTCTGCCTCAGTTCCTGCTTTCAGGGCTCTATCTTGAGTTACTGCCCTAAATTCGCCAGTGAAAAATTGTGACCCTAGAGTTGTAAGATAAAACAACCCTGTCCCCCAAAAGTTGTCTTTAATCCCATCTTCAATACAGTAAGAATCCTAAATAAGATATCCAGATTTAATAAATAAATACATAAATAAACAAACAAACAAATAAAAGTGGTAAGTCTGATATCCTCTAAAGATGGAAAGGATGAGGAGATCAAATATAAATATAGAAAGAGAGAGAGAGAGAGAGAGAGGAAGGAAGGAAGGAAGGAAGGAAGGAAGGAAGGAAGGAAGGAAGGAAGGAAGGAAGGAAGGAAGGTAGATCATAGGAGCTAGAGAAATGGCTAAGTGGATAAAGTAGTTCTCACTTAAACATGAAGACCAGAATGTAGATTCCAAGAACCCACATAAAGGCTCCACACCCACAAGTTAGTTACTTTCTTCATGCTGTTACAAAATAGCTGACAAAATCAACTTAAGGAACAAAGGGTTTGGTCTTGCTCACACTGAGTCTTCAGCCTATCACGGACATGCAGCTATTGGAGTAGAAGTTTAAGGTAATGGTTACAATGTATCCACAGTCAGAGAGACGATCATTAATTGAATGCTGGTGCTCAGCAGGCTTTCTCCTTTTGATTTAGATAGTAACCCAGCCCATAGAATGGAACAGCCACATGTAGGCTGTCCATCCAGTCTTCCTGACGATTTAACTCAATTTAGAAAATCCTCTGAGGTCTCTTTCAGGTATTTGTATCCTAGGTGCTTCCAGACCTGTCAAGTTGACATCACATTCACAGAGCCCTCTGAATTGTGGTTGAGATTCTGGAGTATAAAACACACCTGTAGATGAATTGTAATCCAGCACATGGCTACTCTGACCACACCCTAATTCCCTCCAGCTATAATACAGACCTGCCCTTAGTACACACCTTTAATTCCAAACAATATAGGTAAGGTAAGTTGGCAGAAGAAGGCAGCATGTTTGAAAGTGAGGAGAGCAGTTAGTGAGTGCTAGACATAGGCAAAAACAGAATGAACCAGAGAATGAGGAAGAGCCAGAAGATTCTAACACTTTGCCAGAATCCATTTGAGGCCAAGCAGAGCTATTCAGTGAGAATGTGAGAGAAGTCAGATTGAATCAGTCTGCTTGGAGAGAAGTTTGAGCCAAAACTTTTGAGCTGAACCAGGCAGCCAGAGTTGAGAAAGAACTAGGTAGGGTAAGTTTATTCAGCAGCAAGCCTAATGACAATTACCTCCTGAAAATAAAAGTTACTTTTGAACACACTCTTCTGCAGTAGGACAGCCGCTTACACCTTTTGGGGAGAATGTGACTGCTATCTTGTGGTTTCTCAACTTCCTTGCTGGTTGGATTTGGGTGGGAGTACCTCCCTCCTGACTCTCAAAAGCAGGGAGAGGAGATTCATCTATAGTCTGAATGGGAAAAGACTATTGAACAGCCCATGGCTTCAATATTTGTTTAGTAGTTTTCCTGTCTGCACACTTAACTTCAATACCAAATACAGCAGGCTTTCTGAAGTAACTGTTGTTGCTGATCCTTGTTTAGAATATGTCTATGTGCTGTGTGGTTGTATGTCTATTTGTACATACTTATAGAAAAAGACCATTTCCCAGTCTAACCAGGAAGACCTAACCTTCTTGTTGTTTATGTTGCTGTGTTTTGTGATTGTCACGACCACTGTTACCTTTTGCATCAATCAATGTAGATAATACCATTTGGATTTTCTTTACTTAATTAACTGAAGTTTCTCGACTTATAGTGATTTCTAGCTATGGATTCCCTCTGCTTAATTCCTCCTGAGAATTTTTTTACTTCTGAGATTATGTGGTCTGTTGGGCGAGTCTCTGATAACCCCTGGTCCTTTCATGAGCTCTTCCTCTAGGCATGAGTATGGAGAGCTTGCTCAGATTTCATATCTACTTGAAGTCTTGTGATTTTTGGGGTTACCGTACTCTCAAAACACCCAGGAGAACCTGATATCCAATGATTGTCACAAGCTTCTGAGCTGCTCATAAACTTTAGACCAAGACATTCCTATCCAGGCTTGGTCTCCTCAAATGTCATCTAATCCCTGCCAATCCTGTTCTTAGGAATTCTGGAATTCTCCTTTAAGAAAAAGCAGAAGAATGTATCTTTTGATTCTATTTTTCCTTTACAGATGTTTTCCCCCACTAGGACTTACAAGATAGTCAAGTCACAATGAATGTACAAATTTTTATTTCTCAGACAACCACTAAGATCTGAGTTTTATAAACTGAATCAGATGTGGAATTGTCCAGGTCTACATAGCTGGAACCTAAACTCAGACTTGAAACAACGGTGAAGGGATTTATTTAAATGGCTTTCTGACCACAACTACTTTGTCAGTAGTGGTGTACAGGCCAACTTTCCATCTTGCTGTTCAAAGATCTTTGCATAGGACTCAGCAAGGTGTTCACATAGCTACACAGTTTCATTTGTAAAAGCATGTCAATATCTTCTCTTGCTCATGATTGCCTATATATGTCATTTCCTTGCCCCACCTCCCCATAGCCCTCTTAGTCACATTTCACTTCATGTTCTCTCACTCGGATGTGACTGAGACTTGCAGAAGGTAAAGAAAATTATGGAATCTCAGATTTAGGTTTGATTGTCATTTCTGCATTGTGTTGGTTAGCCTTGACTTTAACTTGATGAGCTTAGAAATCACCATGAAAATGAAATATCTGGACATGGTTATATGGGATTATCTACATTGAGTGACAGGAGGTGAAAAGATCTATCTTAAATGTGAGCAGTACCAGTAGATGCATTGTGGGCCCAATATGAATATAACAGAAAGTGGGCTGAGTCCAGGAACTGCAGCTCTTTCCTCTTTGAATGTGGATTGTAGATGCAATGAGACCCAAATTTACCATTGTGGCTGTTACTCCTCCACAGCCAGGATGGACCATGACTCCTGGAGTTGCAAGCCAATACCTACCCTATCCCCCTTCACACACACAGCTTTTTCAGCTTTGAGGCAACAATTCACACATGAATGTATTGCAGAAATCACCAAGTTCACACCTATCAGAAATGACTGACACTAGAGAGTTCGAGATCAGACAACACCAGGATGAATACCATCAGCAGTAAACACCCCTCAGGATGACCGGTCCTAAAAAAAGTAAGCACTCATGGAAGGTCAAAGTCCCTCGTGTTTTAGTGCTCATATATGAAACAATCTTGGGGAATATTTTTCCAAATTTGACAATAATCTTAAAAAATACATTTAGTAGTATTAATGATAAGAAGCTGAGATATATTTTCCAAAATTCTCCAAAACAAAATGCCTGAAATAATATTTGTCTGAGAAAATATTGTTTTACCAGTCTATGAAATTATAAGAATAATAGCATATAACTACATGACAGGAGTATGCATCAAATGTCTAAAAAATGTAATACAATATATAACAATAATGTTGCAGACAAAGGATAAATTTAAAAGTTTTCAATTTATATTTAGTGATACTGTAAGTGATTCTGAACAATGTATAGTTTCTATGATTCCTTTCTCAAATTCACTTCTCAAATTTTATGTGCTTTTGTAATTGCATGCTTGTTTTTAAGAGAGACTAGAAAATTACACAAGCTTTATGTCTCTTCCTTGTGTTTAAGATATGCAGGTCAATAGATCTGAAGACGAGAGAAAGATAAATGACTGACACATGATGTACACACAGAGGACAGAGTGAAGTTTCCTAGTTCAGTTTCTGGAAGGTGAAATTGGCAAATGCAGACAAAACCCAAACCATCAGGACTTTATGGACTTAAATCAATATTTCAGTGCAGCTTGTACTTAGGAGCTAAGTAGAAGCCATTGCAAAACACATAGATGACTCTTGCAAATAAAGCAAACCTCTTAATGGAGAACATGTGAAAATTAAAACAACAACAACATGCCACTTAGGAAAATTATCTGAAGCATCCAATACCCTTTGCAGAGATAGGATATTCTCAGAAAAAAAAAACCCAGGGAAACATTAGTGGGGTGGTCTTTCTTCTCTGTGCCTAATGGACTTGAGTCTTAGTGAAAGTGAGATTAAGCTAGGAGCTGATTGGACTTGGGGAAGAGTTTGTTTGAAGATAAATTTATTTATGATTTAAGTAGCACTTCTGAATCATAATACTTTACTATTTGGCATTCAATAAAAATATGATATTTAGAAACAGGAACTCAAGTCTTTTCAGAAAATAAAATGTCCCTCAAGACTCCTGTGAGTTTTAAATTACCAGTAGCTAGTTGTTGAATTGAGGTAAGTCCACTGTCTGCAGCTTCTTCTTCTTCTTCTTCTTCTTCTTCTTCTTCTTCTTCTTCTTCTTGATATTTTCTTTATTTTCATTTCAAATGTTATCCCCTTTCCCAGTTTCCCTCCCTCCCAGAAACACTCTATCACATCCTCCCTCCCACTGCTTCTATGAGGGTGTTCCTCCACCCACCCATTGACTCCCACCTCCTGGCCCTCAATTCCCTTACACCTGGGCATCTATCTATTGAGTCTTCATAGGACCAAGGACCTCTCCTCTCACTGATGTGTGACAAGGCCATTCTCTGCTACATTTGCAGGTGGAGCCCCGTGTACTCCTTTGTTGGTTGCTAAGTCCCTGGAAGCTCTGGGGGGCTTGGTTAGTTGATATTGTTATTCTTCCTATGGGATTGCAAACCCCTTCAACTGCTTTAGTCCCTTCTCTAACCCCTCTATTAGGGACCCAGGGCAACTCTCTGCAGGTTCTTAAAAGTTAACAGCCTTTGAGGGAACATGTTCTGGTTAAATTCCTGGTTTCTAACTATACTGAGAAGTTCTCCTTTAATGTTCCTAAACAGAAAAAAAAATCCAGTTGCTAGTAAGTTTTGGGCAGTATTTATGTTTTTGCATAAAACATTCTTTTTATGTTTTAATAAAAAAAAAAAAAAAACTGATACTAACCTCCCTAAAACCAAAACCACATAGCAGGAGCCGCCATGTGCTCTAGAAGGAGACAGATGTGCAGGGAAGGGGACAGATGTGCACCTGCACAGCAGCACTAGATTTTCACAGAAGCCACAAGCGAAGCTCTCAGCTCTCTGAGCCCATCACCCATGCACAGAAGGAAACCATCATAGTTTGCCCTCAATCTTAGTCTTGCAAGGAGGGTTAAATTTGATCCCCAGTGGGATATTTTTACCTGGAGCCTCTGTAAAGTAATTAAAGGGATTACAGCCTCCTGGAAACTTTCTGCTTTCAAAGCTATCTCTAACTTGTTGGTAAATAACATCCAAAAATATCAGGAAAAAGTTCGCAAATCAAGTAAGATACAGGAATGACAGAATTGAAATTGTGGCCGATAGAAATAAAGTGTCACCCTGGTTAACTCAGAAAGGCACCTTTGCATGTGTGCACACGCACACACACACACACACACACACACACACACACACACACACACACCCCACCAGCACTACCACCATCACCATCACCACCAA